>NC_047139.1:6921106-7221106 GCF_009829125.3 Periophthalmus magnuspinnatus
TTTTTGTGGTGCTAGTTTTAGCACAAAAGTAGCCTGGGTTTGGCCCTGTTCTCGTCCAAGTTCAGCCCTTTTCTGGCCCGGGTTTAGCTCTGCTTTGAGTCCCAGTTTAGCCTCGATTTTGTGCGAGTGTGAACCCACCCTAAGATTTCTTCTTCTTTAATTAGCAATAGCATATGTTGTTGTTTGGGAATAGGCTCAAAACAGCAGGCCAGATCATAGTAATTACATGTACTAAAGCCAATTATACTTGGTCTGATAGAATCACACACACACTAATTAAAATGCAGCATCCAGTGCCTCGAGCTCGCTAACAGGGTTCATTATATTAGACCGTGTTCCCCTGCCGCTGAACACATGCGAACGAGATATACTTTGTAGTACTGTTTTAGTCTACAACTTTGTCCTCACAATTTGGTATTTAGTTGCAGTGGTCCCTCGTTAAAAAAAAAACACGATATGAGAGATGTCTGTGTAGTTCCTCAGTCGTCCAGGTCTGATCCACAGCAAACAACGAAGTTAAATCTGTCAACTGGACAAATCTTGTAGGAGTGAAGACGTTTCGCTGCTCATCCAAGTCGCTTCTTCAGTTCAGTTCAAGATGAAAGATGGTTTCTTTCAAAGATGGTGAAGTAGAAACACTCACAAAAGGCCCTTCTTTTAACGCACTTTCCCTCCACACACACAAATAGTATTTGCTTGAGTATAGGGCAGAAAAGAAATGATGTGGGGAAGGTGACCCAATTATTCATTTAAAGAAGAAGGAAAAAAGGAAGAATGGAGGAGGGAGAGAGAAGAGGGGGAAGAAGAGGAGGGAGAGAAACTGAATGTTTAAAGTAGTTTTAACTTCATAACTAATAACTATACTTAGTCACTCATTTTACCTGCTCAATTATAAAACATTAGCTCATTGTAAGTCCCCAGCCCCGCCCCCTCAGCCCCGCCCCCTCAGCCCCGCCCCCTCAGCCCAAAACCAAAAAAAAAACCCACAATAGGCGAATTCCACAAAGTATTCTATATGTTTTTTGCTGTAAAACCCCTCACCACACACTTTATACACTTTTCTCACACAGGCATTAACATTTTCTCACATTTCTCTCTCGTTTAAACTCTCTCAAAGTTCAAACCTTCGTAGGCGTCTTTGTCGGTGCAGAACGTTTCATCGACATCGTGGGTTTTGTCGGGGAGAAAACAAATTGCAAACGTACAGCACTTCAGAGTCACACTGCGATACAACGTTTATGTAAATTTGCCAAGCAGGACGCAGAACACAAAGCGGGTTCATACGCTGTAAAAAAACATGGAAAATTGCACCAAAAAAATCAGCAAAATCGTGAAAGGTGAACCGCGATATAGCGACACTATTATATTTTTGCGTTTATCCTCCTTCTTTTATTGTTGGAAACCACGGCTACAGAAAACAAACTCGCAAGTAGGGTTGTTAAAAGTGTCTAGTTTTAATCAATACTAAAAATAGTATCAAAACTAGACTCATTTGAGCAAGTATTGATATTAAAAAGTCACAATCACAGGACAGAAATGAACTTTTCTTGCAAACTTTTAGAATAATCAGCACTAGTTTATGACGCATAGACTAGAAAACGCCCATGGACCACTATGGAACCTACTGGACGACGGAGGAATTACACAGATATAAGGTCACGAGGGAATATAAAATAAAGTACTGCCATTTTTTTCATCATCATCGTGTTATCGGTATTGAGTATGAAGTCTATTCCTTTGCACTGAAGTTCTAGTATCGTGACAAAACTACTCACAAACGTATTATATAAATCTAAACGCATGAATGAAAGCTCACGTTTAGTGTTTTTGCACCATCTTGCACCATCTTGTGTCATGAGATGTACGGTTTTAGAACTGAAACAAAACCACAAGCGTTTGAGTAGGTGTGAAAATGTCTAACCGTGAGCTGCTGATGTCTCCTAGAAGCTGCATGTGAAGTTTCTTTTCACTAAATGTTTATGTTTCTTAAAGCCGCAGCGTGTAACTTTTACGCCAAAGAGAATAGACTAGAATAAAACTGGATTTTTTTTTCATTTTGGTTGCGTTTATTGCGCTGAAAAACATGAAAAAACACGCATTCTTACTGTGAGCGAGCTTGCATCTCCACAAACCTGACTCTTACTTGGCCTTATCTATCCGTATGGAGAATGTACCAAAGTATGTCTTTAACTTTCTTTTCCCGTGGTATCATGCAGGTGTCCAGGTTACATACTAGATCTGGGACAATACTGAAATTTTGTGTGTTTATTCAGCTGAAAAACATGAAAAAAACATACAATCTTACTCTGATCAAGCTTGCATCTCCACAAACCTGACTCTTACTTGGCCTTATCTATCTCTATGGAGAATGTACCGAAGTATGGCTTTAACTTTCTTTTCCCGTGGTATCATGCAGGTGTCCAGGTTCCATACTAGGCCTGGGACGATACTGAAATTTTATGTTTATTGCGCTGAAAAGCATGAAAAAAACACACAATCTTACTCTGAGCAAGCTTGCATCTCCACAAACCTGACTCTTACGTGGCCTTATCTGTCTCCATGGAGAATGTACCAAAGTAAGGCTTTAACTTTTCTCTTCCCATGGCTTTATTCACACTTACATCCTCAGTGCGACACATTAAATACTTGATATGGGCTTGTTAAAGTAGATAAAAAGTACTATTTAAAGTAATATGGGTCAATTCACGTGGAAGCTTGACGGCCCAGAAAAACTGGTCTGAGGGCCGCATTTGGCCCCGGGACCACAGTTTGGGCACACCTGTACTAGTTACACACTTAGCCTATGACGATACTGACATTTGCGTGACGATTCTCATGGCTAAAATAACTGCGATTCACGATTATATCACGATAATTATTATGAATGTTACAGATATGAATCATTAAAATTAGAATATTATGAATAACGTCCATGTTTAATCAACTGTTATGTATAATTGCGCTTTGTTATCAGTGAAAACAACTATGATCTAGCCTTTTCTGCATATTCTGGTGACGCAACCATGACCATTTTCTGCAATTTTCATCAGGATAAACGATATTATAGTTTATCGCCCCATCCCTGTTACACACTGTACTTTTAAACACATTCAGTGACATTCGTTCCACTTATTTATCCAACATTTCCAGGGTTTTTTTTTGTTTTTTTTCTCGCTGAAGTCGCCTAATGATCTACTGTACGTCCCATCTCCGCTCTCAGAAACTGCAGGGTGAAAATCTGAGCACATTCTGAAGATAAACACTTGGATGTACAGTAAGAAATCCGACCACAGGTTTATTTGTACATTCTGTGGCCCATCGGGGGGCAGCCATAACTGGAGGAGCTGGAGACCAATGCGGGCTTTGTGTGGTCTGTCCTGAGCTATGTATGGCCCGACGTGCTTTCTATGGGAGAGGGCCGGCTGAGTACTGTAAGCAAACCAAAGTGTTATATAACTCAGCGGGCGGGCGGGCGATAAAGGACCTGCAAAACCAGATTTGGAGGTGATGAAAACAAACATACCCGGTCGCTTATATATTGTAAATTACGGTTGTGTACGCAGCTAACTGAGAAGAATCGGGATTAGATTAGATTTGTAATTTATGCTTTGGTTGGACGCGTTTTAAATATATCCGCTGAACAAATACTACAAGAATCCCGTGCGTTTCAGAGCGTGTTTGTAAAAGTCTACACAGGAAATGATGCCAGTTATTATTGCAGCGTTTGCGATTTGTTAATTCTAATCTGATTGCGATATATCCTGTAGCTCGAGTGAGATTTCAGCTCATTGCAGCTTGACTTGTGTTCAGTGTTTGATTAAAAAATGCGAAATACAATTCAAATTCTAGTAAGTGATCAGGATATCTCGGTCAAGGAACTAACAGTGAATGAGGGAATCTAACCGACAACCTTCTAGATAACATGCATTTTATTCATTCACAAATACAGATCATTGTGTCGCTTTTAATGTGTCACAACTTGTCTGGGAAAAAGAACACATACTACTACTACTGCTACTACTACTACTACTACTACTACTACTACTACTACTACTACTACTACTACTACTACTGCTACTACTGCTACTACTACTACTACTACTACTACTACTACTACTACTACTACTACTACTACTACTACTACTACTACTACTACTGCTACTACTGCTACTACTGCTACTACTGCTACTGCTACTACTGCTACTGCTGCTACTGCTACTACTGCTACTGCTGCTACTGCTACTACTGCTACTACTACTACTACTACTACTACTACTACTACTACTACTGATGCTACTACTACTACTACTACTGATGCTACTACTACTGATGCTACTACTACTACTACTACTGATGCTACTACTACTACTACTACTGATGCTACTACTACTGCTACTACTACTACTACTGCTACTACTACTACTACTGCTACTACTACTACTACTACTACTACTACTACTGCTACTACTGCTACTACTACTACTACTACTACTACTACTACTACTACTACTACTACTACTACTACTACTACTACTACTACTACTACTACTACTACTACTACTACTGCTACTACTGCTACTACTGCTACTACTGCTACTGCTACTACTGCTACTACTGCTACTGCTACTACTACTACTACTGATGCTACTACTACTGATGCTACTACTACTACTACTACTGATGCTACTACTACTACTACTACTGATGCTACTACTACTGCTACTACTACTACTACTGCTACTACTACTACTACTGCTACTACTACTATAACTACTGATGCTACTACTACTACTACTACTACTACTACTACTACTACTACTACTACTACTACTACTACTACTGCTACTACTGCTACTACTACTACTACTACTACTACTACTACTACTACTACTACTACTACTACTACTACTACTACTACTACTACTACTACTACTACTACTGCTACTACTGCTACTACTGCTACTACTGCTACTGCTACTACTGCTACTGCTGCTACTGCTACTACTGCTACTGCTGCTACTACTACTACTACTACTACTACTACTACTACTACTACTGATGCTACTACTACTACTACTACTGATGCTACTACTACTGATGCTACTACTACTACTACTACTGATGCTACTACTACTACTACTACTGATGCTACTACTACTGCTACTACTACTACTACTGCTACTACTACTACTACTGCTACTACTACTATAACTACTGATGCTACTACTACTACTACTGCTACTACTAATACTACTGCTGTTACTGCTACTACTACTATTGCTACTACTACTACTACTGCTACTGCTACTACTACTACTACTGCTAACACTACTGCTACTGCTACTACTGCTACACTGCTGCTACTGCTACTACTACTGCTACTACTACTATTGCTGCTACTGCTACTACTACTATTGCTGCTACTGCTACTACTACTGCTACTACTATAACTACTGATGCTGCTACTGCTACTACTGCTATTACTACTGTTACTACAACTACTACTACTGCTACCGCTATAACTGCTAATGCTACTGCTACTACTATAACTACTGATGCTACTGCTCCTTCCACTACTGCTACGGCTACTGCTATTTTTACTACTACTCCTACCGCTACTGCTACTACTACTACTTTACAAAGACATGACTCTGCTCACTACTGCATCTCTCCACGTTCAGCTGGTCGCGATGTGATTGACAGGCGGATTATCCAATCAGAGACACACACAAGCCCCGCCCACATCAAAAACAAACAGAGCAACAGCGGCTCAGAGAGTTTGTCCACTGACCCAGAGGTCGTCGGTTCAAATCCCGCTCGATCACCGCATCTTCAAAACACTTAACCCACCTCAACGCTAGTATTTCAGCGTCTGCGTACTCTCGTGTATGAGTGTGTGTGTTTGTGTGTGTTTGTGCGTTTGAATGGGTGAGCGGTTCCTTGATGTAAAGTGCTTTGAGTGCCTCGAAGGTGGAAAAGCGCTGTATAAAAACGCGACCAATTACGTCTGTTTACGAGGAAAAAAGGGGAGAAAAATATCACAGGGGACTGAAAAAACACTGCAGATTTCTGTCACAACATCTGTCAGTATTTCAGAAGGAAAAACTATAAGGAGAAAATGCATATATAATTTCCTAAAGTTAACTAGATGCAGTTGAAAATGAAAGGAGGCAGTTATCCGATATTCCGGATGATTACAATAGGCCCTGGTGACGTCTAATAGCTCATTTGATTAAACATTCAGTCTTGATTACGCTCCGTCGCTAAGTGTCATCATTTCCCCTCGTATTTCTGGAGGATGGAGGTCCTCTCAGGCCACGAGTCCAGTTTTATATACGTCTGCCAAAGTACGGGCCAGTCTGTGCGCAGTATGTGAGCGCGCGGGAGCCAAAATGGACGCCAGCGAAAGGAAAATGATGAAAGGAAGTGGAGTGAAGAGGAGTTTGTGAAATGGGGTCGTCAGTGTGTAGGGTTCGTCTGAAGTACTGGACCATACAGACAGAAGAGTATTATCGTGTGGCTTAGAGCAGAGATGGGCCATATAGTGTCGAAAAGATTATTATTATTAGGAAGATATTTAAATGATACAACTGAAACGTGAAGAAAAGAAAAAAAAGGTAAAAATTCACTTAAAAAAAAGATAAAAAACCTTTACTTTAATCAAACAAGAGTATTTTTTGCAAATTTCCCTTTAATTTATTTATGGGAGATACTTCAGCAATGATTTTGATGGACTGCATTAAATACCGTAAATTTCGGACTACAGAGCGCACCTGATTAAAAGCCGCACCAGCTAAATTTGAAGAGAAAATCAATTTTGTACATATATAAGCCGCACCTGAATAAAAGCCGCAGGTTTTCATATTGTAACATGAGACATTTACACAGAAAGACGGTGCACCGACACGCTTTTTTTTAAACTGTGCCTGAAAATTGGAACCAACACGACAACAACACGGGATGAACACATCTGCAGGTTTAGAAAATAAAACTGCACCAAAACGGAAAATCTGCTTTTATTTCCTCTGAAAACTTTTGTCGTCTTTTACATTGACCAAGTTGGATTCATTGATGTCGAGCTTACGTGCAGTGGCTCTATTTCAGGAGTCTGCAACCCGCGGCTCCGGAGCCGTATGCGCCTCTTTCAGCCTTATACTGCGGCTCTGCGTGGCTGAAGTGTATTTTATTTGTGTTAGTTCTTTTTTGTTGTAGTTTAAATTGGAAGATTATTATGATCTTAAAATAAAATTATATTTTCTTATTTTTCGTTGCTCAAAATAAGCGTCACACTCGCGGAACAATGTTCAAAACAAACACCGCTCACGTCTCACGTCTCACAGACACAGACACAGACACAGCTCACTGTCGTGCGTAAAGAGCCCTGATTTTCAGACGTTGTGCGCACAGGGGTCAGGAGCAACTTTGGCCCGTCCCTAATGACACACTAATAAGCTCGTCCATAGATGTATCATGAAAATCCTGCTGGAAATCGCCACAGAAATCTATTTGATGTAGTAGCAAGTATATTATCTGCTCTTGTCTCCGCGGTGACGTATCACATATAACACATCAGACACGACGCCCAAAAGTAGAGCCACAAGCGAGTGAAAATGAGCCAAAACAAAAGTCTTTGGAGAGCTTTTAACAAAGGGGAAAAGGACAACTGAGGAGCCAGAAGAAGAGACTACGACCTCCAAGAAAAAGAAAGATAAATTTAACAGACAATGCCTACTTAAAACCTGGGTTTGTCGCTGCAGGTGACTCACGCGCACAGTCCGCTCTACGTAACATACGGGAAAAGCAAATAAGGCAATGAAACCTTCAAAACTGCTTTGGCATATGGAGAATAAGCACCTGGGATTAAACGATACGCCTTTAGAGTTTTTGAAAGAAACTGCGGAGCAGAGTAGACATAATCACATAATCAGCGCAGGGCTCCCTCTGATGCAGCGGTTTGGTGAGTTGTATTTTTTTAATGCACTTAAGTTGTTTTTGCCATATTTATCTGCCACGTGTAGAAGGCTTGTCCGTGAAAATAAAACCCAGGGGCCGTTATCCAGTAAAAAATCCATAAATAAGCCGCACTGCTGTACAAGCCGCAGGGTTCAAAGCGTGGAAAAAAAGTAGCGGCTTATAATCCGAAATTTACGGTAAATAAATGAATAAATAAGTTAATAAATGAATAAATAAAATAAAATGCAATTAAAATAAAATAAAATAAAATAAAATAAAATAAAATAAAATAAAATAAAATAAAATAAAATAAAATAAAATAAAATAAAATAAAATAAATAAAAAAGTATTTTTTTTTTTTTTTTTTGTAAATATCTCACATCCATATTCATAGGATTCACTTTTTACAGTTTTGAGGACTTTTTCTCACTGAACAGGTATTATATATAAATCAGTTTATTCATTTTGATTTAAACAATCCCAAATTTTCATGGTAAGTGGTCACATTTTTATATGGCTCACTCACCCATCCACACACACTCATACACACTCAAATCTTGTGTGTCTTGCCCAAGGACACGACAACGGGTATTCACCTGTGGGTCTAAAAACCAAAGCTACTGTCGTCCCTTACATACACATCCCTCTAAAACCTGTGGAGTACTGATAACTACCGTATTTTCCAAACTATAAGTCGCTCTGGAGTATAAGTCGCACCAGCCAAAAACTGCAGAATAATGAAGAAAAAACATATAAGTCGCACTGGAGGATAAGTCGCATTTTTGGGGGGTACATTAATTTTACAAAATCCAAGACCAAGAATAGACTTTTTATCTTTAAAGACAAGTTATAACAATAATAACTGCAATAAAATAAAGAACAAAAGGCTGAATATCAGTACATCACGCTAACGTAACACATTTATATTTATTCAGCGACATGAAGCACAGACAGAACTGAGCACGTGTCTGGTATTTTAGCGGAAAAAAATGAAAAAAAGTGCAACGTATTGTCCGGAAAATGCGATAAACTAATATAAATAAATCTAGTAACCCATTTGCTTATATTTACATACACACTGAGCGACAAACAGTCCTGTAAGAAAGAAATATCGCGGTAATAATATGGTAAGAGCGAAGATCAGCCACAGGAGGAAGTGGTCTTCAGTCATAATATACGTGAGTAAAGTTCCCGTTTGCATCTAAACATAGACGTTTCCCATTCCACTATACAAAGATTCTGGACTCATAAACCCACTGCGGTCGCGTCGATTTGATCGAAAATCCAGAGACCACTTTGTCAAACCCACAGACAAGATGCAGCCCATGAAACCCCCAAATCACTCAGCGCCGGATTAAAGCTGTAGTGTTTGAAGGTCTTTGAGATTTGTATCGTGGTCGCAGGCCCTGCTCAAGCTAAGTGGCCATGATGAAGAAGCCTGGTGGAAAGAACTGTGTCAGCGACGAGGAACGCAGACCGCCACTCTACTGTCTACACAAAGTTATTTATTACAATACTCAATATGTGCGTCTGCGAGAGGAGATATAGCAGTTTTTATCAAAATTAAATCAGATTAAAACATCTAATGGCAGGTCAAACTTATTTTGTACCTGATTTTGGTCCATGTACTTAGCTACGAGGCTATAAGCAGCTCCAGAGGTTAAAATAAGTCCGCTACGTGCGAATATGAAGCATTTTATTGTCCGATAATCAGGAAATGTGTGGTTTGGGTGCTAGTTGTTGCAGTTGTTGAATTTACTGGTCACTGAAAGTCATGAAAAGCACTTATAAACTCATTGAGGTGAATAATTAAGATGCTAAAATGCTAAATATGAGTGAGGAATAACTGCACGTTCTGCTTTTCAGCTTTTTAAGATAGAAAAATCAGGTTCAGTGCCTTTACGTAGCTCTTATCCACTGCTCTGCAACAAGATAAGACCAGAAAATACTACAATATTTAGGCTACTATAAGCTAATGCTACTTGTAAAGAAGTGCGTATTGTCATTGTGTCTTTGGGCATATCGGACCAGTTAACCAATAGGCCTAAATTGATAGTTTTTTAGCCAATTATAAGCTAGAAACAACATGTAGTTTGGTGGAATGGAGCTCAACACTGACAGTCTGCTCCGGTATCATTTTTTCCATTCATTTTTCCAATAGACTTTTCCAAAAATTCCAATATCAAGCGTTCAAAGGCTTGGCTAAGCAGCTACATGCTAACAAATACTCATAAAGTGGTTGTTTTAAGCCCAAAAAGCACATTTAAAACGCAAAATTCAGCAAAATGTTTTAATAACTTTGCGGTTTAAGTTTCAGAAGAACAATTTTAAATACAATTATACTAGGTCTTGTGGTCATTAGTTAGCGCGCAGCTCATTAGCGCTGAGCAAGCTTTCAAATTTAAGTGTTTTATTTTTATTTTTGGGGAATTTTATGAGAAAAATGAATGAAAAATGTAGGTCCAGAATGGGGGGTGGGCGGTTAGTCTTGAGCTCCATAAAATTGATTCTATGTGTGAAAAAAATGTCTTTTTCGCTTAAAAACATGCAAAATGGATACGATCCCTAATCCTAGTTTTAAAAAAAAAAAGTCTTGAAAGATGCTATACCCAATTGTTAAAAAAAATGGCTTTTTCTCTTAGCCTACTCCAACGTAAATTGCTACGCCGCCTATCAGGGAAGGGACGGGTCCAGTTACAAACACGCAAATTGAATACGATCCCTAACCATAGTATTTAGTAAAAAAAAAAAAAGTCTTAAAAGGTGCTGTGCTCGATTGTTTAAAGAAAATGTATTTTTCTTTTAGCCTCCTCTAACGTAAACTGATACACTGTCCACTTTGGAAGGGGCGGGTCCAGTTACAAAATGCAAAATGAATACGATCCCTAACCCTACGTCTTTAAAAAGATGCCGTTCCCGATTGTTACCGTCCTCAAAAACGTGAACAACAGAACTATATAACTCAAACGATTCCTCAGGGTGCAAAGTGCCGCTAACAATCATAAAAGCTCACCTAACACAGTGTGCATCCACGTCCATTATGTGAAGAGCGATAAATGTCAAGTACTTGATTTATTCCCCCGTTATCACAAAACCTGTTCGTCTCGTCTGACAGACTCACATAAACGCACAACGGCAGCTTAATCCTCCTGCATGTCACCAAACCGACCCAAAATCAACACGTTTTCGCAGCCGTTCTTGCGTAGTTCAATTTTAAAGCAAGAGACTTAAGCTAAAACCACGAAAACTCCGCCACCGCTGAGCAAAAAGCGCAAAAAGTCGACTGCACAACCCCCGACAAGACGATTATTGTTGTTCTTCGCCGTTCCAGAAAAGAGCTCTGAAAAAAAAAAGCAGATTATTTGGGAGATTTTGGGCGGTTTGTTTAAGGGGCGTAGTGTGAGACCCGTAGCTGGCCCACTAATCCAAAAATAATTTCTCTCGGTCGCGTAAGACCAAACTGCTGACATGTACAGATACGTGTTTTATACAGGGAGATGAAAATAAATGCAGTTAACGTTCAGCGTAAGGTATAAGGTGGCGTGTAATTTTCAGAGATTTGCAGTAGGATAAGGACAAACTTTGGTCAACCTTCTTTCTTCGTGGTCTTCTTTCTTGTTGGATCTTGTTTAATCATTATTTATTAAGCCCTTTGCAGCACTCGAGGTGACCAAAGTGCTTTCCGATAAAATACAGCAAATATAAAAGTATCCACATTCATCAGGATTTCATCAGAAATACAAGAATGATGAATAAAAACAATATAAACTGCATAGAAAGTATAAAAAGAAGGTCTGAATACATATGTTTGGAGACTAGATTCTAAAGGCCAAAGTGTGTGATGCTGCGTGTATGAAAGTTTTTATCAATAATTCAACAAACTGGAGTAAAACATTTAAGGCTGCGTGAACTTGTTCTGCTTTATCCTGGTTAATCCTGAATTTGGCTTGGTTTGATCATGCCCTAGTCCTAGTTTTGTTTAGTTAAACTAGTCCAAGTTTAAGGCTCCACAATGAGTTACTTTTCTGGTAGAGGATTCACCACCTGCTTGTTTACTTTGACTGGAATATTCCACAGTGTAGCGTTAAAATTATACACTGCTCGGCCAAAAAACAAGTCACCACCTGGATTTAACTAAGCAAATATGTTGGTGTTGCTGCAGTTGGTCCGGTCGAGGTTCAGCAGAATGAGGTCAGCTGACACCTGAATATACTGAATGACCAGGTTATTACATCAGTGGATTTGTTCTTCCCTGACGACACGGACAGATTCAAAGATGAGAATGACAGGATTCAACGGGATCAAAGTGTGAAAGAGAGAGACAGGGAGTGTGAGACAGAGAGAGAGAGGGAGAGAGAGAACGAGGGAGATGGAGGCAGAGAGAAAGAGAAGCAGAGAGAGGGAGAAGCAGAAAGAGAGAGACAGAGACATCATTTTCACACATGGATTGTCCACCACAGAGTCCAGACCTTAACCCCATTGAGAATCTTTGGGATGAGCTGGAGAAGCTTTGAGCAGCGTCAGACTCGACGAGCATCAATGCAACATCTTGGTGGAAAATTAATGCAACACTGGATGGAAATAAATGTTGTGACGTTGAAACAATGACACAGCGAATGTGACGTGATCAAAGCTAAAGGCGGAACAACCAAATATTAGAGTGTGTGACCTTTTCTTTTTTTTTGGTGATGACTTTTTCTTTGGCCAGACAGTGTATATTTTTATGAAAACAAGCACTTATGGTCATGAGCTTTAGTAATGGAAAAAAGGATAAGATCACAGTTACAAGGGGTTGAAATGAGTTCTCCGCAGCGGGAGGAGCTCGGAGTAGAGCCGCCGCTGCTCCTGTTCCGAATGTTCCGAACGCCTCCTGGATCAGCTGGAGGAAACGTCTGGGGTGAGGGAAGCTTGGGAGTCCCCGCTTAGACGACTGAGGAAACGAGCAGGTGACACCGCGACGCCACGTTACAGGTCAGTTCTGGTTTTGTTCTGTTTTTCAATGTAATTCTGAGGAATAAAAACCCAACGATGAACTTCACCATAGCCCTACTGTTTAATCTTCTAACAAACATGGTCTCTACGGAGATGAGTTCCACAGAAAAGCTCCGTAACGTACCTTTAAATCCAAAGTTTGACGTGTTTGAACATCTACGTCTGACCTGATCTCCTCAGCGACTGACGTGGCGAAATAAAAAAAGGAAAAGTGCGCGGTATCGGCGTAACGTAATAACTCAGATCTGTTATGATGACGCTCTGTGTGATCCACGGTACCGACTTTGCAGGAAACAATTATGTCACGAAAAGACAAACGATTTGGCACGGACGTAAAGAGACAGCAATGCTCGATCTGCATGAGTATAGATAGCAGGTCGGATTAGCACGTTTCTGGATTTAGACGCGGCTCAGACTCAGTGGAAGCTTGTTATTAATGACTCTGCTCCACAACACAAACGAAAGAGGCAGAAACAAATGGACACAACTGTAAAAAAACAAAAGAATCGAGTTAAACGTGAACCACAGTTTGTGCAGAGCAGATAAAACACGCAACACAGATTAGATTTTTCAGCAGCGGCGGAAGAAGTACTTAGATACAGGAGCAAAAAATACTCAATCAGAATCAGAATCAGGAGACTTTTTATTGCCGTTGTCAGCGAACTCAGTGCAACGTAAAAACACTGAATAAGTACAAATAAGGGCATGCGTAAAGTTAAAAAAAGATGCTTAAAAATCAAATAAAATACTTAGAAGTAGATATACACAACAGCAACGACAGCATCAGAACAACAGTGCAAACATGGCTTAAGTAAAAGTAAAAGTATCACGTTTTCAGTAAAAAAAAAATGCATTTAAAAGGTAAAAAAAAAAGGATTTCGAGGCCTGATAAAGCGTAAAATATATTGATTTCGATAAAGGTTTGTGCTGTGTTTTGTTCAGTACAAATAATTGAATCAGTTGGGAGTTTGTTTTGTTTTTTTTGTCGCTGTTTTTTTAGTTTGCTCGAACAATGAACTTGATAAAATAAACGCTCGACCTTTTCGACAGGTCGCACACGATGATAATAATTTTAAAAAATGCTTGTAGTTTTCCGTTCTGCTCGAGAATGTCGTGGAGTAGAAAGTACAGACACGTGCGCATAGATGTAGTGAAGTAAAAGTAAAACGTATCGACTTTACAGTTTACTTTAGTGTAGTACAGAGGTTTAAAATGTATACTTAAGTGCAGTACTTTTTTACATTTGAAAGAAGAATCGCATACAAATTTGGCATTTTGTCTCCTATATTTGTGATTTCGTAGTAATTGTGCAGCCATAAGTTAAAAAAAAAAGAAAAAAAAACATGAAAAATTAATTTAATACAAAAAATGCTGTTATATTTTGTATTTAAAGCAGTAATATAACACCATCCTGATTTCTACTTGATACAACTTTGTCTTTTTTTTCTATTGGCAGCTACTTTTAAAGCTGAAGTGCAACGGTTTACTTGATTGACCGAGTGATATTTCGTGGCTCACGGCGGGGCGCGGCAGTACTTCAACACTGCAGTAATCAGAGAGGAAATATAAAATTATTCATTCAAACTGCTTTGGCGTAGAATCGCGGTGGCAAATTTACTCCGAAATACCACAAATGAAACCGCTCTGTCATTATTTCCAGAGGTTGGGAGAACATTTTGGATGTTTTGGTAATAGTCGTAGTAGTAGTAGTAGTAGAAGAAGTCAGATTTGTTGTAATAGTATAAAGTAATTGCAGTACTTTCAAGGTGAAGTACAGGTTTTTACTGCCTCTTTGACTTTGTCTGTCGTTGCTGTAAATCTCAAAGTGCTACAGTTCAGTCTGGTGCACAAATCAAGCTCCGCAGTGTAAAATAAATGCACCAAAGTACGATTTCTGTTCCTGCCAATCCTAAAAAAAAGCCTTATATGATATTTTAATGCCAACAGCAGTTTTCTTCTGTTCGGTTCTCTCCCTCTCTGTGTCTGTCCATGCACAGTAACCTCGATCAGGTAAATCATTGACTAATCTGTGGCACAACAGCCTCTGGTCGTCTGCTCACGGCTCCACGACTCCAAAAAACACTGAGTTTATACTAAATAAAGAGGAAATCACAAATATTAACATCAGTGTGAAGGGAAATCTACTGTATTTACTGTATTTTAAAGCTGCACTATGAGAAGTTATTGCTTTATGTAAAATTGTCCACAGTGATGATAATAATAATAAAAAATAATGATAATAATAAAAATTAAAATAAAAAATAATATTAATATCAATAATAATAATAATAATAATGATAATAATAATAATAATAATAATAATAATAGTGATGATGATAATAAAAAATAATGATAATAATACAAATTAAAATAAAAAATAATATTAATATCAATAATAATAATAATAATGATAATAATAATAATAATAATAATAATAATAATAGTGATTATGATAATAATAAGTGATAATAATAATAAATAATGATAATAATAATAATAGTGATGATAATAATAAAAATAATGATAATAATAAAAATAAAAAATAATATTAATATCAATAATAACAATATTAATATCAATAATAACAATAATAATAATAATAATAATAATAACAATAATAATAATAATAATAATAATAATAATAAATGATGATAATAATAATAATAATAAATGATGATAATAATAATAATAATAATAATAATAATAATAATAATAATAATAATAATGATAATAATAATAATGATGATGATAATAATAATAATAATAATAATAATAATAATAATAATAATAATAATAATAATAATAATGTGCTTTACAGTGAGACTGCTCCTCTGACTCAGATCAGTGGTGATGTGTTTGTACACACTGCTGCATTAAAGTAACTTCCCCATTGTGGGACAAATACATGTTTATCTTATACTAGTCAAGTTTATCCAACCTGCTCATAAACATACACAGTGTAAGTGTGTGCGTCCTGCTCACACACCCTGTACCTTTGAGCTCCACAGAACACGTCTCGTTTACGTACAACTCGCTTCAAAAGTTCATTTTTGAACTATTTTGTCCAGTAGATCCTTAGATGCTTCCACTTAAACTTATTTCAACTTGCTATCCTACAATATCTTTAAAATTCAAACTGAAATATTATGTTCTGTACATTTTAAATCAATTAAGCCCCAGAGATACTTGCATGTGGCATATCTATAAAACTTTACACACGTTTCAATTATGAGTTTTTTTCAAAGATTAAAACATTAAACAGTTTGATGTTTTGAATGATTAATTGTTTCTGACGTGGTCGATGTACTTGATGAGTCAGTTTGTATTTCTGTTGAAATCCAGTGTGACAAAGTGAATCTCACACCTTGTACATCAAAGTAGTGTGGACTTATGTTATGAGTATTGTGAGGTTTAGCTTGTCGCGTCTTACGACTTTCAGGTACAAGGATGTAGTATTTTAGCCACCACGCCGCAACCGTTTGTACTTATGCTTCATGCTGAGAACCTCTGACGGAAAAAAATGACAGAAAGTACATTTGGAAAACAACAACAAGCATTTCTACTATTGCCTTTACTCAGCCCCGCCCACTTTTGTGACTAAACGGTGATTTCTTTGTGGTGGCACTTCCGGTTAAGTGGGAATCCCATTCATTACAATGGAGAATTTGGGGAAAGTTTGATATAAATATGATAAAAAGAAGGTTGATTTGTGTAATATGTTCATATACACCAATAATTCAACAACGCACTGATACTCTGGAGGCTTTAAAACGGCTCTGTCCCTATAGAATTTATTTACTGTCAAGATCGGCAGCGTCATGCAAAATAATACAACTCGAATGACGATGACGGAATAAAATGGAAGGATAATTCACACGCTGGATCCTCTTCATGTACTCTGAGGCTTTAATGTAACAAATAAAGGCTCTCTTATTTTATTTATTTATTTATGTATTTATTTGTTTATTTATTTGTATTTTTTATGTATTTATTTGTTTATTTATTTTTATTTATTATTTATTTTTATGTATTTATGTGTTTATTTATTTTATTTTTTCTTTGTTTATTTGCTTTCTTTCTTTTTTATTTTATTTTATCAATTGTATATGATATATTTTTTTTATTTATTTAAATGTTTAGTCTGCAAAAATGTAACAAAAATCAAGTATTACATCTGAAAATTTATGTTCTAAAAATAACCCGCAATAGGCGAAATCCGCGAAGTATCAGCTTTATTTTTTACAGTTAATCTATATGTTTTAAGGCTGTAAAACAGGAGCGTCAAATTCATTTTCACAGAGGGCCACATTAGCAAATTAGCTGCCGTCAAAGGGCCGGACGTAAAATACATGTATCTACTTTTTAAAATTGTTAATTAACTGTTTCTGTATTTATTACTTATTCAAGCTACAAATATTACATAAGCATTTGCAAAGATGTTTAAAATATGTCTGTGTAACTGTGTCTCCTGATAAAATGACACTTTAAGACCATCATACCTTTGAATTTACCCTGTCGAGGACCATATATAACGACGTGGAGGGCCATATTTAGCCCGCGGGCCTTGAGTTTGATGTGCTGTAAAACCCCTCACCACACACTTTATACACTTTTCTCACACAGGCGTTAACATTTTCTCACATTTCTCTCTCGTTTAAACTCTCTCAAAGTTCAAACCTTCGTAGGCGCCTTTGTCGGTGCAGAACGTTTCATCGACGTTGTGTTTTTTGTCGGGGAGAAAACAAATTGCAAACGTACAGCACTTCAGAGTCACACTGCGATCCAACGTTTATGTAAATTTGTCTGAACACACGGCACGGAGGAGACTGATGGACAATGGTCTACAGTCCAACAGCCAATCAGGACAAAGAACACAATGCATGATCATTCGCTGTAAAAAAAAACAAAAAACAAAAACATGGAAAATTGCACCGCGAAACAGCGAAAGGCCATGAAAGTTGAACCGTGATATAGCGAGGGACAACTGTAAATCACTGTACTCAATAATCCCAGTGTGAAAACCTGCTTTCCATTTCCATTTACTCTTAAAAACATCAACAAGAAGCACTGGCGGTGGAGTTCAGACTATTCACACTTCAACAGGTTGGAGGTTTGTGACACATTTAACCCGGTGGGACTGCGGGTGGAGAGCTACGAGCCAAAGCTAAATGTACATACTCAAAGAAGACCCTGAACGCAGCATGCCCTGGTGGACAGTGTGGATTCTTGAACAGATTAAGGGCATTCCCTGTTGGCCTGAGTAGATTAAAGATGATCGCATCACAGAGGAGCGCTGTGAGGCGGAGACGCGCTGACCCACTTTTGGAAGTCCGGGCGAAGAGGAGGGCGAGGAGGAGGAGGAAAAAGGAGCAAGGGGGCGGGTGTGGAGGAAGAGGAGGAACGGGAGGAAAAGGAGGAAGAGGAGGAGGCTGCGGTGAAGAGGCAGGGGAGGGTAAAGCTCAGACAGACTGCGCTAGAGCAGAGCAGGCAGGAAATACCACTGACTTGATTCAGCGAGCCACTAAACAAGCTCCAACGTATCGGGCGGTGGGCGAGGGAGGAAAACGACAACAAACTTTACGGCGTAGTTTTGAGTAGAAATGTGAAAACTCAAATTTGTCTCGGTTTCAAAATGTTGTGCGACTACTTCTGAAAGATGTAGTATCCAGTTTCACTTTGCATACTGGCGTTCCTGAAAAGCAACGCAAACTGAATTGAATCAACGTGAGAAGCGTTTGGGGTTTTGGTGAAATGACAAAAAAACTAAATAAAAAAATGATATTGATCAATCTCATTTTATTTTTAGATGTTTTTCTGCTCAAAAACTAAATTAAAATGGCTTTCAGTATGGATTTCATTAACATATACAAAGATTTTAGTGTCATTTTACAACATAAATGTTTCTTCCTGCTCTGTTTCGCTGTCATTTCATTGTTTCTAATTTAAATTATTGACGATATACGATCCCAAATCCTGAAAAAATCACAATCGCTTAAGACATAATCCTCACAAACGCGCTGAGTGTGAGGGACAAACATAGACGGTACATATAAACGGACATAGCTAACCTGCTAGCCGTCACGCTCCAAACAAGAAGTGAGCACGGTCGCGCTTCCTGCTCCATCGGCTCTGGCTCCAATTCACTTTACATTGAAAAACCGTTTCACTGTTGCATCAGATTAGACACTTACATTATGAGTATTGTGAGGTTTAGCTTGTGGCGTCATACTACTTTCAAAGGTACAAGGATGTAGTATTTTAACCACCACACCACAACTGTTTCTACTCATGCTTCAGACTGAGAACTTTAAAAAAACGATTACAGAAAATACATTTGGAAAACAACAACAAGAACAACAATCATCTACACTATTGACCTTATTCCTCCTCTAAATGCTACTAAATTCTGCGTTTTTTGTGGCGTCGCTTCAGGTTAAGCGGGAATCCCATTCGTTTCAATGGACCATTTGGGAAATGTTTTGATATAAAGTAGTCGATTTGTGTAAAATGTTCATTTACACCAACAACTCTGGCTCCAATTCACTTTACATTGAAAAAACGTCGCTCCTCTTTCCGTAACTGCTGCTGTCAGACTCGTCATTTTTGGTCTTAAATTGTTCGTACTAACCCGCGCTACATGATCCTGGTGTTTTTATTTCTCTATTGTGTCCGTAAATCAAGATATGAACATTAATAACAGACAAATCAAGCGTCTTCTTTCCCCAAGGTCACTCCCGCTGGCGTTAGCAACAGGTTTGATTGACGGCGTTGCCAAGTGCAAGTGACCGCTCCGTCCTAAACCAGCAGGACGGGCGGAAAGGGGCGTTACCTTCACCTAAGAGCGGAGTCAGCAGTTAGTTTTAGATTTATGAGGACTTTGAAGTGCAGTGTTTACAGTATCATCCCCGGTTTATCGTTCTCGCCCTAAACACAAACGCAACGGGCTAATAATAAAAGCCAAAATTACACCTGCATTTACAACTAGAGACAAAACTTACCTCTTGATCCTCACCGCCGACATACGCACGAGTTTGTTAAAATACTGGCATGTTTTTGATAATAACAGTGATCGCAGCGGCTGTAAAGTTGGAAAAAAACAAAGGCGAAAAGGCGAAATTGTGTTATTGTTCTTGTCATAGTTGGTTTAGTTGAAAATATATGTGTTTATTTAATGCAGTTTGTTACAATTAGCCAAGCGGTTATGATGTTATGCTCGTTTTGTGAAATACTTCAAGTTCAAAACTGCAGGATGGGTAAGTCCCACTTGTGCATAAAGGCAAGTAAGTACAAAGACTCAAACGCAGGACGGTACAAGATTCATGCGTGAGTAAGACACTGATGAGGGAAACTAATACAACAATATACAGTAACTTCAAGGGTTTCGGTCACATATATTTCAGTATACAGTGGTCCCTCGTTTATCGCCATTATTCTATATGTTTTTTGTCTGTAAAACCCCTCACCACACACTTTATACACTTTTCTCACACAGGCGTTAACATTTTCTCACATTTCTCTCTCGTTTAAACTCTCTCAAAGTTCAAAAAACCTTCGTCGGTGCAGAACGTTTCATCGACATTGTGGGTTTTGTCGGGGAGAAAACAAATTGCAAACGTACAGCACTTCAGAGTCACACTGCGATCCAACATTTACGTAAATTTGGCTGAAGTTAAAAGAACCTTTCACGCTCCCATTTTGACGTGTGTTTTGACAGTCGCGTTCCAAATATTCTGAAACATGTTATAATAAAGTTTTGACACATCATTACACATGGGACATATTCACAGGGTTAAACTCCAACGGTTTAAATGAGTTTCAGACACGGAAGAGTTGACGCCATGGAAGATGGAAGGACGGCTTCCAAAAACAGTACAAGGTGATATTTCTGTACTTTTATGCTTCATTTTAAGGTTCTCTCACTTTTTGTGCGATACTGAAAACCAAAACAAAGGCTCGATTGATAAAAAGTTGTTAATTTTTTGCTTTTTTCTGTAGATAATTTGCACATTTTAAAGAAACAATGTAGTAGGACTGTGCAATTAATTACTTTTAATGGTGATTACAATTATTATTACAAAAATAAAAAGTGTAATTGTAAAAAAAGCAGTTGATTCAGTTACAGTCGCCAAATCACCAAACATTTATTTAACATAAAAGTGCTGATTTTTACCGCTATAAAACGTGAAAAACAGAACTAGTTCACTTTTACGTGGTTTGCAATGGTCCTATGCATAGCGAATTTCAACAATCAGCATGCTAACACACACTTCCTGACTATCTGACACTAAATACTTTCTAATTAGATGCACATAGCAGGCAGCAAACTTATTTTATGACCTCAAGAGCTACTTATACAATATGTTTCTACTGGGATAAGACAATTTACACTGAAATACATGGAAAAACTGGGTAGATAAACATAAAAATAACATAAAAAATTCCATTGTTGCAGCACAAAGTCTGACAAATGTACATAAATAACAGGGATTTCAATTGTGACCCATTTAATCGTCATTTTTACTATTTTTCCTCTGTAATCAAGCAGCCCTACGATGTATTCTAAGTCTAACAAAAGCCAAATGGACAGTATTCTAGGTCGTAGCTTGAGACTCTGCACTTCCTGCTTCCTGACGGACTCGCTGCCAAACAAAACAAGCCCGATCCTCTTCCTACGAGCGAGTGCGGCTCTATTTATACTCGTATACACGCGGGTACAGTACTGCACAATGACCAGCGTCCATCCGCGACTCTACTCTGTAAGTGAAGTGGCCTCACAGACGGCCAAATAACCAGCCAGTCCAATTACGAGCTCACGGCCTGTCACTTCAGGAGCCACTTACTGCACTGCACAGAGGAATTTGATTGGTTAGAAAATGTTGCGCGTACAGACACATATAGCTAATGTGTAGCTGTCGAGGCTGAAGCTTAAAAATAGAACATCAATTGTGGTTTTGTCAGTCATTGTAAACCTTTTTTTTCCTTTTTTAAACCGGGCTGTAGTCTTTTTGTTTAGCCAGCTCATTTGCAGATGCTAGGACTGGATTTCCTGGGATCAAAACACACACTTCTTCAATCCTTTAAGAAGATTTGGGGCTGGTGACTGGTGAATCTCGCTGTTTTCATACGGGCGTGATTAAAAAATATCGCAGGGAGCTGAAAAACATCGCGGGTTTCTGCAGAATCAGCGAGCGAAGCATTAAACTCGATGGAATACAATGTGATGTTGAGCTGTTTTGTATAGAAAATAGATTTGACAGATATGTTTGCATAGGCCTAGTCACTGAATTATTACAATTATTACATTACAAAACTGCGATAATAATTTGGAAATTGATGAGAATATCTTGGAGATTAAACATTTGGACATATGGTTTGAATAGTTTTATTAAAAGGCCCATATTATGTTATTTTCTGATCTATGTTATATGGTTATCTCTTCATTACAAACATATTTAACTCTGCATATTTAGGCTGAGCTCTTCTCTCAATCAGAAAACACTCCGTTCCACCTTGTGATGTCATACAGGAAGTGCTTCACTGTGTTTTTAAACCCCACACACCTTCGCTAGAATCATTAAAATGATTTCAGCCTTGGGATTGCCAAACTCTACTGAACTAAAGGTAAAAGTTTTCTCTGTAATCCTCAGTCGTCCAGGTCTGATCCATAGTAAAAGCCCAAAGTAAAATGTGTCAGCTGGACAAAAAAGTTGAAGGAGTGAAGGTGTTTTGCTGCTCATCCAAGCCGCTTCTTCAGTTCTGGTCAGATTACTGCTGCACGCTGCCTTATATCTACCTGAAGGAGGCGCTAATTACACTGAAACTGGACAAACAAACAAACATTGCATCTTTAACTCCCTAAAAAGGCTATTTTTTTTAAGGAAACACAATCTTTCCTTGACCAAGAATGGGAGCCTTCAACATCACCTTTCCCCCATCTATAACTCTATCCTCAGACCCAAAGCAAACAAAGGAAACAAAGAGAACCCTACAGCTAAACAGGACGCCAATAGGTGTGAAAGCCCCTGTTAAGAGTTGAATGAACATGTTAATTATGACTCAGGCACAGCGCACAGTTAGCGTAGCTCAATAGCCCAAGTCTACAAACAGAAACAAAAGCCGTTTACAGTTTCAGTGCAGTTAGCTCCTCCCCTTCAGATAAATAAAAGGCAGCGTCCAGCAGTGAATCTGACCAGAACTGAAGAAAGAACTTGGACGAGCAGCAAAACATCTTCACTCCTACAACATTTTTGTCCAGTTGACAGATTTGACTTTTGGCTTTTACTAAAGATAAAAAAGAGCTGTTAATGTGAAAACTATCGCTTCATGACATCATAAAGTGGAACAGAGTGTTTTGAGATTTACAGATGTAGACAAACTAATAATAAAACATTACTCAAACACGTGCGAATGAAACAAAACACAACTCCAGGTCTGTTTTTTGATGAGATAACCGCATTAAAACATGTCTTAAAGTTCAGAAGAGTCAGTTTTGTGCGATTCGGGACCTTTAATCCTCCAGGTGTTATGGCCCAGAGCTTGTATCTGTTATGCGACTTCTTTATGTCAGTGTAATTTATTGCAGCTTGGCTTCGGGGCACGTTCGCATTGTCTCAAACAGTAAAGATCTTATCGGGCGATTGATTCACAGAGCGGTGACGTGCAAAATGCATCTGCAGCGTGTGACAATCCCCCTCTTTGTCAAATTAGTCTTCGGAGTCGAGTCTAACGATAGCTGACTTAGCCCGGACTCGATGTAATGTACTGGACGTAATGACGAAGGACAATGTTTAGCACGCCAAGTACCAGCGCAGAATGTTTTTATATCGTGTTATCATGTTCAGAATTACACACAAATGAACAAAATGTCTAAACTAAGGGCTTATCTACTGCAACTCTGACTCAACTTAAACCAAAAGTAGCAGTAAAAACTAACACTACCGTAGAATTAATCGCATCTAATCCAAATCGTCATAGCCAAATTGTAAAGTCTGCAGTTATTTTGGTGACGTACTGCCCTCTGTACAAAATGTCCTGTGATTTTTTTGCCGAGCACGATTTAAATTTGCCTTACAAACACGTTCTGAAATCCACAAACGTGTTAGCTGAACCGGTCACATTTTATTTAAGACAAATTTTAACGTGCAAGTTTGTGTTTTAGGTGTTTCAGGTGTTTTAGGTGTCGTTTTCCAGCTCGATTTCGATACTAAGGAATAGACTCGATGCTCAATAATCGATTCTGATGCCACGATGAAAATAAAAAAAACACTCTTTCTTTACACAAGAGATTTTTTTGACATTAAAGGGCCCATGTTACGCCATTTTCTGATCTGTTTCCTCATCAAAAACAGCCCTGGAGTTGCGTTTCGTTTCATTCACCCATGTTTCACACACAAATCCTGCACGTTCAGGCTGAGGGCGAGTGTTCCACCTTGTGATGTCATCATGTGGTAATACAGGAAGTGCTCCACTGTGTTTTTAAACTCCATACACCTTCAGTAGAAACATTTGGATGGTTTCAGCTCTGGAATTGCCAATCTCTACTGAACAAAAAGGTAAAATGTAGCTGTAAACTTGAATACTAGCACTAAATGACATCATAAGGTGTCTCACGAGAGTCAGTTTCGTCTTTAAATCATCTTTTTTTTATATTCCCACGTGGCCTTATATCTGTGTAATCCCTCAGTCGTCCAGGTTTAGGTGCCACAGTGGTGCATGATGGTCTCATACTTGTTCTGATACAGCTCAAGATCATTCTAAAGCTTCAAGAAAGGTCCGTTTCTGTCCTGTGAATGTGACTTTTTAGTACCGATACTTTCTCAAATGAGTCTATCTTTTCGTTTTAGTACTAGTTTTAGTATCGATTGTGCTTTGGAGCAGGGTTCAGACTTTAGAGCAGTGGTGTCAGACACATTTTCACCCAGGGCCATATCAGCAAATCAGCTGCCGTGAAACCGTTAACTGTTCATTAAATATTCATTACTTATTCATGTTACAAATATTACACACGCATTTGCAAAGATGTTTAAAATATGGCTGTGTAACTGTGTGTCTTATGATAAAACGACACTTTAAGACCATTATACCTTTTAATTTACCCTGTCGAGGACCGCATAAAATGACGCGGAGAGCCACATTTAGCCCACGGGCCTTGAGTTTGACACACGTGCTTTAGAGGAAGAAATAAGACGAAATAAACCACTGTGAGATTGATGAATGATAGAAAAAAAACCTAAAACAACTACACTAATATTGCATGCTGTAACGTCCACTGCAAAGCTCTTTAAAAACACGTTACGAGCGTTAAGACAAGTCGGTTCTATGCTTAGAGCGTCAGTGCCTTTATAGCAGCGTTAAGACTTTGGCCTCATTAAAATCTCCAAGTGAAATGCAATACAAAATTACATAAGTGCAATACATGACATAAGCCCCTCGCTAAAGTAAACACGCTTAAGGCTGTAACCAGTGTCAATGATCAACTCCAAATCGATCCGGCGCTAATCGGTCTCACGCACACGACGACATGTAGGAGGAGGAAGACTTCTTCATATGTGAAATATCGTGCGTGGTAGTTCAAGAATGCGCTGTTGCCAAACCATGTGCTTCCTGTCTGCATAGTTTACACTGTTATATGAAGGGTATGGATGGAGGGAGGAGGAAAATAACTGAGAGAAACAAGAAGGGCAGCAGAAAACTAGAAGAAATGCGTATATGTGGTGCTTCTGTGTAACGCAAACAATACAAACACGCAATAAACGCGCATATAAAGCTCTAAATATTCGAACTTTATACTAAGAAATCTGAGAAATCTGCAGTTTACTGATTACTGCTGTTGTGTCCTTCAGCAAAACACTTAACCCACGTGTAAAACCAAAGCATTATTAACCATTTTTTTTAAAGTTATTGACTGCTAAACTCGATATACTAAATAAACGTTCCATCTCAGCGCTCGTGTCCACAGAATATACAAGTCCAAAAAATAATTCGTCCCAATTTAAAGACGCTTTCAACTCTGATCGAAGATTATTCCAAAAATTCTGTATCGTAGGACATGCCCAAAAACACCCTGAACACCACAGTTTCTCCCGAATGAGCCCGAATAATGTGAGTTTTGTGCAGGTTTTATAAATTATCTACTGAGACACTTCCAGCCAAAACATCTCGCGCTGTGTTTGAACCAAGTTTCATTCGACAAAACCGTATTTCCTTCCCGTTCCCCTTGTTTAACATCGTCCATGTCCTAAAAATCCTTATATAATCCACAAATCAATTTCAAACACGATTCATCATGATATTTCCTGATTATGCTCTTCAATATAGGTATTTCAAGGACTTTTTTAAAATCTTTTGGCATGAAGCTTGTTATATAATGATTAATTTCAGTCGTTATTATTCAACTGGCATCGTCTTTGAATTGATTTCCTTGGAAAAACACGTACAATATGGTGTTAAGCCTCGCCCCGTGCAGCTTTTATACATCCCGTTTTAATATGTTTGGTGCAAAGTCAAGCTCATTCGAAGCACATCTCAATATTTTAAGCGTTATAATTGTTGATTTTGACAGTTAGATTGATCCCAGCCATGTGGTAAAGGGCAAAATCGAACCGAAGTATCAAATAAAGCTCCTATATTAGCAATTTATATGCTTTTTAAACTAAATTGTACTACGTAAAAAGTCATGGCAACAAATACTGATGTAACAATATCCAAATCTCTTGTCGTGATACTTTGGAGGTTAACAGAACTGTACAAATGCGACTTCTTCCTTTTTGTGGCTTGACAAGAGCTTAGTGTGAATCATTACTGCCATAAACGCTCAATATTTCATCAGGTCGTCTGCCCTGAAGTGGAGGATCATGGTCTATGTAGTTCCTGCTTTTTTATCTGCTGCTGCAACAAAACAAGAGAGCTTCTAATGCAGTTTATTGTGACAGCCTCCAACATCGTTCTGAGACGTTTGACAACATGAGATCACAGTATTTCAGTTATTGTAACAGCCACAGCAACAAATAGTAACAAACTATCAACTTTATCGAGAAAAGTGGAGTCTAAAAACAGGATTTTTTTGGAGAAGTGTCAAGTCGCAGGGCTCAAGTCAAGCCCCAAGTCTCAAAATAGTGTCTCAAATCTGACTCAAGTCCAAAAAATAAAGAATAAAACGGACAAGTAAAACAATGCTCGTGAAGTTTACGTTCCACTGCATAAAAGAGGAGCTACGGCAGATTAAACATGTGGAGGGAAGTGAGTTGGTATGCAGAGAGTGTCGCCATGAGAAGGCTTTTTGACAGTCAGATGAATAGTGTTTCTGAGGAATATGTTCCAGTAGCAAATGTCGTCACATGGCACCAGAATCCCCCTGATCTTTACCCCTCATAACTCTCCACTTATTTACATGGATGTATATATCAGACGTTGTGAATAACTGCACTAAAAATGACAATAGTCCACGTTCTGCATCAGTACAGGTTTAGTACTTCATTTAGTCCGACTGAACACAAGAGACAAACACACCAGGGACTGAAAAAACCGACATAAACGAGGGTCTTTTTTGATTAAATTAGGGTTTTGTAAATGAAGAAGTAATGACAATCAGATACTAATCAGAGTTAAAACTAGCACCGAAACTAGATTCTCATTATTTGAACAAGTATCGATGCTAAAAAAGTCACACTCACGGGACAGAAATGAATGATCTTGAGCTGTACCAGAACAAGTATAAGACACAGCGACGAGTACACGCACATGGACCACTATGGAACCTGAGTGATTACAGATTTAACCTCCTGAGACCCGAGCTCTTGCCTGAACTTTATTAATTTCTCTTTTTTATTTGGGCTGATTGGACCTGATGAGACTAAGAATAATGATGTCCACAAATGAGGACAGTCGGTCTATGTTTTCATCATTTTGATAATAAATTTGAATAATGATTTGCAAAACCTATTTATTAAGACCCTGAACACAGCAACATCTGTCCTGAGTAAAAACAACAGTAAGAAACAACAATTGTGCCTCTTGGAACAATGTGTCTCATGTGAAGTGATGTTGACAGGAGCAGGAAAATATACAGAAATATTTAGAAAATAAATAAATAAATAAATACAAATAAATAATAATAAATAAATACATAAACAAATACATATAATAATAATAATAATAATAATAATAATAATAATAATAATAATAATAATAATAATAAATAAAAATTCTGAACATTCTAAACTCTTAAAAATATTCTAAATTAAGTATTTTTGCATTGTTGCTGTTCTTCTAAAAATTTGCATCGTGGCCTGGACAACGCAAAATGTGTTGTCCTCATATATGAACTTCAGGTCCCAGGAGGATGAGGCCACGTGGTAATATAAAAGAAAGTACTACAGTTTAATGCTGAAAATCACATACTATTGTCATCCTGTCTTTATTTCCAACTCAAGGTCCATATAAGATATAAACCTCGAGTGTATTATAAGCAGTATTTAGTATCAAGTCCTATTCGTTAGTACCAAGTTTTACCAATTTTGCATCATGAGGAAACACAACCTTAAACTGCCATTTTACACCTGAAAGAAGCCTTGTTTTATTCTTTTTTATTACAATATAGAAATCAGTTGCAGTTACCCATAACAAATGAACAAAAATGAGGTAACACAGCATCTATTCTGCTCCCCATGAGAAACAATTCAATATTTCCTTCCGTCAGTATATTAACAGCCCTTGCGTAACATGCTTAGTCATCAGCAAACAACACATTTCTTCACTTAAAACGGTTTCTCTTTAAATGATGTGACCCATTGCACATTAACGTTGACCTCTCCTAATGACTCACTTCCTGTGGGACCACATATTTACGTAAACTTGAGATATCCCACAATAGCGCAGCGAGGAGGAGCGACGACTGAAACACTGCGATGCTTCAAGACATTTCAGGCGAGACGCACAAAAATACTCCCTTCTAGGTGTTAAAATATCTGTCATCTTGTAACCTGGCAACTCATCTCTGCCTCGTGCCACTCAGGTTACAAACACTATCTTTTTTTTTTCACCTAAAATTCAAAACATGCTTCAAAATATGCCCCAAAAATATGCGTTTCTCTCAGCTAAACTTACAACACAAGGATTGCAACACGTATCCTCGGTGTTAAAGCTGATTTTGTTCATTTGTTTAATCGTTTTGTAAGATTTATGTGGCTACAAAGACGCACATTCTGAGAAGACGAAGCAGAGAAATATTGCGATAAACGATCATATTGAAGCTACAGCACAAAATCATTAAAAGATATGAAATAAAATGCACTTATTCGACCCTGTATTGCAACAAAAAATGACTAAAATCTCACCACTATCGCAAAAAAAACATCGTGACGCGTCTAAAATACTAAAATGCCTAGCTGCCGTCGAGTATGAGCAGTTACTCTCACATCCACAAATGTAAAAGGCTTGGCAACTTCCTTTCACTTCTTCATAACCGTACAGACATTTACTGCACAACTTAAACATCTAATCATTACACAACGGCGGTCCATTCATATCGTATTATTTTGCTTTTTTAACGTGTCACTAGGTCAGGACTGTTTGCGCGCTTTAAATGACGCACACGCAGACTAAAAGCATACATAACGTACAAATTAAAGCAAACAAGTGCGACTTAACGCCTTACCTGGAGAAGTTCAGAGGGTACGGCGCCAGCGAGGAGGCGGCGGAGGAGAGTCCGTTCTCGCTCCTCTGCATCCCGGACCCCTCCCCGTACCTGCCCCGCGCCCAGCCCTCTTCCACCGAGGGCAGCGAGGGGTACATGGCGAACGGCTTCTGCTCGGGCAAGGTTACGGTGGAGGCCGGGGCGGGTCTGTAGTGGTACCCGTGCCCGATAGAGGGGGGAATGGGGCCTCCGTGCAGAGAGCTGTTCTGGAGACACTGGCTGGCGCAGTAAGACGAGTTGTCCGACTTCTCCTGCTTGACTCCGGGGGTTTGGATGTGAATGAAGTCGTCCTCCTTCTCTATCTTTACCATGACGCTGGAGAGGAGCGAGGAGGGCTGGTGGTGGAGAAGGGGCACGTCCTGGGTCTGGTGGAGCATGGAGCCGTGGTGGGGGTCTGTCCCGTTCACGCCAGAGCAGTGCCCTCCGTTACCCATTAGGGGCTTGGTTTCCTTTGACATGCCCCGCATCGGAACCCCCACGTTGTTGCTGGTTTCGTGGAGGATCTTACAGAGGTGGGCCATTTCAGAATCAAACTCAATATCACTGATTTCAGGCAGAGTCCCGGGAAGGTCCAGACCCTGCAAAATCTCGCTGTTCTCCATGAGTCTGACGTTGGTGTTATCCAGGTCACATGAGCCGGGGTGCACGTTATAACCTCCCAGGTCCTTGGGCAGAGAGAAATCCTGCTCCTGCTTGATGTTAGACCCAAACAGATCTGGGATAGGCAGGTTCCTCAGGACAGACGTTTCCGAGGAGTTGATGATGTTCGTGGAGCCGTCCAGATCCAGATCCAGATCGGCGCTGCCATGGTTCACCACGGGCAGGTTGTCCTCAATGTTGAAACAAATATCTGGAGACTCAAAAAGATTCACCAGGGTCGCTTGAGTTTTGGGAGCGACCCGTCCGTTGGAGGCCACGGCGGGCTGGGACATCTGCAGAGAGGCGGTGTTGTTGTTGGGGAGATGCATGTTAGCATGTAGCAGCGAACCAGCTGTGTCTACTGACTCTCTGCCCACTCCAACTCCAACAGGCTCCTGAAATGTCAGGCTGTCGTCTCGATTACCGTTGCGCTTCAGTCCTCCCTGATCCATTGCTTTATCCTGGAGAGGGGAGGGAAAACACAAACAACATAAGGATATCTTTCAAAATAACAGGTGTCTGAAACCATTCTCAACTCTACAAAAACGTAACCTCCACGGACACTTTATCCAACATCACTGCCTGTGCTTTTCTCTTCTGTTCATTTTATAACCGCTCTAAGACTCCTAACTTGACCTGGTCTTCTCCCCCGTGACCAGAACGAGGAGCAGCACACGGGGGCGAAATGACCTGCTCAGTTCTGTCACAACGTAAATCATTATAACATTCAAGTCAATGCTTTGAACTATGTATTCCAGTCTCCGGCACATGCAACGTTGCTATGTGGCTCTTGGATTCGAGCCAACAAGAGCAAGACATGCCTGGGCTTAACTGGTGTTACAGGCAGTGCCACAGTGTCAGTGCTGCGCAGCCAACGACACAGTACAAATACATCTGTTTATAGAGATTAAGGCCGCACTGGGAGCTGTCACCAATATTTATCTCTGTTTGGTAAAGAGTGTGTACATTAAACTGCTACAGGCGTGACATAACATTTTAAAAGTCGGTCATGGGACAACGCAGAAAATGGTTCACAGTTTAGTAGATCACTTGTAGATTATTAACTTTGATGGCTGTGTCAGGACGGGCAAGTCGCGCCAGCTGTCACATCAGGCAACGAGTTTCTACAGTTAAAACTATTATAAAGAAATGACAAAGCCTATATTGTATTTGTAATAACGTCATGATATTCTACTTTACTTTGAGATGTGTTCACTGGCCTGAAATGACACATAAATGAGACGTTGATAGTCGGGGGGAGACTGGGGTCGGTTGTTACGTTGCGTTGCATTTCATAGCCACACCAGGGGGCGCTGTGGGTTGAAGTTTTTTTATGAAGTACTTTTCTTAAAAATCAACTGAGAAAACATTATCTTTTTTTTTATTTTTTGCTAACAGCGTTGTTGGTAAGGCTAAACTTTTTTGGTTGTCACATGTGGCATAAATGTAATAATGTGTTTTTATTAACCACATAAACTATAAAATAAAACAGTAGCGTTTGTTGAACCTGTGTCTACAACTCTGGAATAATTTCTTCATTTATTAGTTTAATACTGACTAAAAAATCCAATAAACAACTGCTCAGATTAATAGTTTGTACACGTCAAGTATTGGCTCGCAAATTATTATTGTGTCTCAAAATTTAAAAAAAGACCATGAGTAACAACAAGGACAGTCAACCTCACACATTGGGCAGGTTCTCAGAGTTGTGTGTTTTTTTGTTCTCTTTAATGGTTAATAACTCTGATCACTTTAGGTTCTACAAACTGTGGTCCCACACATTTCAAGTCAACGTTTCAACCTTTTATTTGATGCATTATGAGCTTCTGTGAGATTTTCTGATGAGTAATTTGATCTTGAGTTAAAAGTGTGGCAGCCCGGTCCTCCTCTGAGCTGTCAGGGCCAAGTCCTCATGCCCTGCTCTGTTTTTATTTCTGCTTCAGGCGGTGGGCGTGACCTGTCAGAGGCACCGTGCCTCATCTGCACACGACGCACAGGCTACTGTATGTGTGAGGGGGTCTGTGCAGAGTGGATACATGCACAACTGCACAGCCACATAATACACACAATACACAATAAACACACGGATCTTGATTTCAGAATAAAAGTGCAGTTTACAGATGGACATGATGATGATGGTTCACACTAAACACGCACGCAGAAGTGATCACGTAGGCCTAGTCAATCAGTAAATGTAATGAACTATCGCAGAATGATCTCGTACTTGTTTTTATTGTGCCTCGCTGTTGTGGTCCTATCTCAGAGCGCAGCAGTGTTTTCCACGCCCACGCAGACTACAGTATAGATTTCCACTCGACTTGGACTATGGTCTATATTTATTGACCGCGGTTTGCTGACCACGGGCAGCTGTATCTTTCCTTTCCACGTAGATTTAGTGAAAGGAAAGGAGAAAGTTTCACACTTTTTCTGACTTTTGCGGCACTTTTCTCCCCCGTGTGCACTCTGCGCCGCGCACAGGACTTTAGTGCAACCTGTTGGCTGTTACGAGACACTGCACTGAACACACGCCTAAACGGGCAGATCACTCACATCAGGATTTATTCAAGTTAAGCCTACAGTGTTTATGTATATCGCAGTAATTTACACGAACCTTGCGCGCGGAAAACACAGAGCATATGTTCAACTATATGCGCAATGTCTGTTTATGCGCAATGCTCTGGACCTTTCAGCTGTTTCTCCTACACGCACTGGCATAACAAATACTTTACGTTTAGGTTATTCTATTGTACCATGAACAAACAAGCTGCTCGTACCTGTAGTTTCAGTTGAGATGCGCTTCTCCAGTTTAGGTCATCTGTCCGTCCAAATTGTATTAAAAAATAGACCTGTGTCAAGCTTGGAAAACGCTGGGTGTTAGAATGTCAGTGGTATCCGTACGGGGCTTTATCCTCCTGCAGAAGGAAAACATGATCTGGAAAAAACAGCGTTGGTGCAGAAAAGTACACTCGGTTCGCTGACCTACATGTAGAGTCCATGAGAGCCGCTGCGCGCACCAGCGTTTTCTGCGAGACGTAGACAACTTTAAACTCGCGTCGCCAGCAGGGGGTAAAGTGACCAATATCTCCCTCCTCGTTTTTCAATCTCTCCACTCAAGATCCACCAAATAAATGCGAGTAGAAGACGGGACAGATGCGTGGTCCTGCGCTTTGCTCCCGCGGCGTTAAACTCGTGAGTCCATTAAAGTTATATAATGGAGACGTACAGCCTGGCGCAACTCTACAGTAGATACAGGCACGGCAGGGCGGACGGTTAGCGCGAGGGGGGCGTCAAGTGAACTCTGTGGCACCTACGTTTCCGGTTTATACCTCCATATTATGTTACGTAACGCGCAACAGCAACGTAAAGTCTGTGCGTAAAATTGGAACGCGGATTTTCCATGGATTTTCTTTGGTGCCACTTGGAATTTGAGCAGCTTTTTATTAACATTTTTAACATTTCCCCAAATTGTACGTGTATTTACGTAAACGTGTACCTCTAACTGACTTTTTATTTTGAATGGCACGTTGTTCAGTGCCCGGATGTGCCGTGCGTATCCGTGGAGAGCTTTACGCGTCTGTTAGTTTGACACTTGCGAGTGAACGCCCCTTACTCCGCTCAAACACTGTTGAGGAATCTGTCAAAACGTGTCTTAGGTCGCTGCTTCACGCCACACACAGCTCCCAGGTGTCAGATTAAATTATGATTATGGAAGTGTTTCTCAAATTATTATCATTTTATGTTGGATATAAGAGTTTTATTTTATTGGACAAAACTGACAGGCGTGTACATTTTAAACAATAATTCAAAGGGAGAGATAAAGTCTGGCTTTTTTTTAGTGACCAGGTGCAGTGGTAGAGGCACCAGAAGCAGTAGCAGTAGGAGTAGTAGTAGTAGTAGTAGTAGTAGTAGTAGTAGTAGTAGTAGTAGGACAAGCTGTAGCTGTAGCTTTAGCAGTGCCATGGTAATAATAAAGTATTTAACCACTGGCTTGTAATAGAACATTTTGTGCCACAGTTCCATAGCGCACAACGACATGAATTAATTAAGCATGTCTCTGCTTAATTAAATTGACCCAATTATTGTTTTTGCATTTCACACGACTTATTTAATTCACAGTGACAATGGGCCTTTATTTTTGCTCAAGTAGCCCACTTATTGTGTTTCTTGTGTTGCTTAAGGACATGTTGAGATTTGAGAACACGGTGAAAAGGAATCTTGGCTCCACCTCCTCGATTCACTCGAATACAGGAGACTCAAGAATGTAACAGGATTCTTCTGATGCTTTTCATTTTCACTGGAATTGCCTTGAGACAGCAGTAAAAAAGAAAAAAGAAAAGAAAGAAAGAAAAAAGAAAACATAGACGGATTTTAAGAACATTTGTCGAAACTATTCAAAGAGACTTTAACCTCCAGAACTGCCCACAGTCTCTGCATTTACACAGACTGTCCACTGGGAGTACAGAAGAGATTTCATAATAAGTGGTTCAGTTTGTTAAACATTTTTATCATTTTATAGGTAACACAAAATATCTGATTCATCCCAGTGTTGTAATATCGTTGCATTGTAGTATTTATGAGGAACCTTTGAACCGATATCCTTTTTCACTTTTCTCTGTAATGGGCAAACTGTTTATATGCAGCTTTGTGCAACATGACAGATCTTATCTTATTTATAATTGTATCATGAGCATTCACTGACATGAAGGTTGTGTTATTGGGCAAGACACTTCACCTGTGTATAAATGTGATGTGTGGCGATGGTTGAAGGGACGTCTCATGGCCAAAATAACATGCGATTAACACGATTATATCACGATAATGATTAAAACTGTTGAAATTTAAGTGGAGTTTAAGTTATGGATATGAATAATTATAATTGTAATATTATGAAAAGGTTCCATGTTTATTTATATCCATAACTGTTGATATTATGATGATTATCTTTTGTTTTTGGCGATTAACACGGTTTTATAAGGCAAAGTTTATTAGTACAGCACAATTCATACACAAAGTAATTCAAAGTGCTTTACAGAAAAAGAAAGGCATTAAAATCACACAAATCAAAACACAAATAATCATCATAAAATTAAAATTAAAAGAGAAAAGTGCAGAATAAAACTCTTTCAGTCGTTTGCACAGATGAACACAACAGTTTGGAGTCTGGATTTAAACATTGTCAAAGTCGAGTATAAAATAAAATGTCCCACAACAATTACAGTCTACCCTTTTTATCACGATAAACCCGGCTCAGATTATAAGCAGACTGAGCAGCTGCTTAGGGCCCCAAGGTCACTAGGGGGCCCCTCAAGATTCCATACATTTGCATTGAAAATAATAAAATAAGTAAAGTTATACTAGAAACAGTAATAAAGATTCCATTTGTTTTTTTTTAAATATATATATAGTAGTAGTAGTAATAGTAATAGTAGTAGTAATATAGTAGTAATATAATAGTAGTAGTAATAATAATATAGTAGTAGTATAAATAGTAGTAGTAATAAATAATAAGTAAGTAGTAAAATAAGTAAATAAGTAAAATAAGTAAATAAGTAAATAAGTAAAATAAGTAAAATAAAATAAGTAGTAATAAATAGTAGTAGTAGTAGTAATAATATAATAGTAGTAATATAGTAGTAATAATAATAGTAGTAGTAGTAATATCTTCTGTCTACATTAGTTTTATCTGTGTTTACCCCCCTGAGATGCGCTGAGGTACTTTTTGAACGTCTGTTTTACAAGTTAGACTAAAACATTTCAGTCTTTTTGTCATGTAAATACAAACACGATTGGTCAAAGTGATGAGAGCAGAGTCATAATGTCGTCAAACGTGAATCATCAGTAGCTGAGTCCAGGTAGATGCACCGCAGAGGGGCCCAGACACACATTCTGCTCAGGGCCCCCGTGAAAGCGAGAGCCGGCCCTGCTCACACAGCCTCATCTCAACTACAGCCGTGTCTTATTAGGGAATCATGAGCACAGTGCAGTTGTGCTTTGGGGGTTTGTTTTCTTGTAAAGTGCAAAGTATAAATGTATATGCACAATGTAGCTGAGGCGCTGACAACAGAAAAACGTAGTAAAACTAAAGTCTATGGGTAAAACGACACAACAAATGAGCTTCTTAACATCTATCAACGAAAAACGATACTTAAACTTTATGATTACATACAGGAAGTGGAGTATTTTAACGAGGAGCTGTGAGTACAGGTGGTGCAGCTCTCCTGAAACCGTTCATCCTGTGTCTCATTCTTCTGGCAGGATCACATTGTTCGAGCGACAGTGATGTATTGTGGGAATCTGTAACTTCTGCTGCAGGAGTCACCAAAGCCAATCTGCATAACCTGCCTGTTTTCGCAAATTCTTCAGCCGCATTTCTACTTGCGTCACGGATCTGCAACAAATATATTCGCAATTGCATATTTTATTACGCGTTTGTTAGTTTTGTATTTAGTTTAGGGCAGGGCAGTTCATCTAATTCGAGTTCTGTGTGTGATTTGGAGCAGAGTTCAGACTTTAGAGGAGAAAATTATGTATTATTGTGTTCATCAGAAGTCATTGAAAGTCATTTGATTGGTTATTAATCGAACAAAACCAAATAGAATCAAAAACTGTGATCGATTAATAAGAAAATGTTTAGGTTTTTTTTCTAACAGACCATAAATTTACTCATTTATTTATCATTTCCACGTCCCACTCCTCGCATATTTTTACGAAACTCACGCAAAAGACCGAGCTATATACGTGCCCATACTATACCACACCCAGAAGAGGGAAAAAAAGGGGCGGGGGATATTTGGGAGAAGAGCGCGTGTGTCTGTCCATGTCGCTGGTTCGATTAGTCTCCGCCGCAGAGTATGTCCTGTGCATGTGGATGTCTCATTACGAGGCCGTGTGGCTGCAGGGACGCGCGCCGCTCCCCCGAGTCCCTCAAAACATCAGCAAGAGAACAGCGAGTTTTCACCCAACAGCTGATCCTGTTCCATCAGAGAATCACACGGCGTGCTTCATGTGCTAATACACCTGAGGATTCACCGCCGGCGTGTCAGAGCGGCGTGTGATCGATCAGCGTGCGTGTCGGCTTACGTCGTTTTAATGCGTTACAGGTAAACATGGACGCGTTTGCTGTTCTGCGGTAGGGACCGGACTTTCGGCTCTTTTATGGGATCCGAATCTTTTGGATCTGTTCATTTCAAAGAGCGTTTCAAAAGACAGATCCTTTTACTATTTATTAATACACCGCCCGGCCAAAAAAAAAAAGTCTCCACCTGGATTTAACTAAGCAAATATGTTGGTGTTGCTGCAGTTGGTCCGGTCAAGGTTCAGCAGAATGAGGTCAGCTGACACCTGAATATACTGAATGACCAGGTTATTACATCAGTGGATTTGTTCTTCCCTGATGACACGGACAGATTCAAAGATGAGAATGACAGGATTCAACAGGATCAAAGTGTGAAAGAGAGAGACAGGAGCATGAGACAGAGAGAGAGAGGGAAGAGAGAAAGGGAGGCTGAGAGGGAGAGGGGAGAGAGAAAAAGAAGTAGAGAGAGAGGGGGAGGGAAAGAGAGAAAGAGAGAGAGAAAGCAGAGAGAGGGAGATGCACAGAGAGAGAGAGAGAGACAAAGAGAGAGATGCACACAAAGAGAGGAAGAGAGAGAGGGAGACAGAGAGAGAGAAATAGAAGCAGAGAGAGGGAGAAGCAGAAAGAGAGAGACAGAGACGTCATTTTCACACATGGATTGTCCACCACAGAGTCCAGACCTTAACCCCATTGAGAATCTTTGGGATGAGCTGGAGAAGCTTTGAGCAGCGTCAGACTCGACCAGCATCAATGTGACATCTTGGTGGAAAATTAATGCAACACTGGATGGAAATAAATGTTGTGATGTTGCAGAAGCGAAATCGAAACAATGACACAGAGAATCAAAGCTAAAGGCGGAACAACCAAATATTAGAGTGTGTGACTTTTTTTGAGCCAACTCATTTTAACCACAAACTCCTCAGAGAGACTTGGCCGAGGTTTAAACTGGTTCAAACTAAGCGTGGGAGTGTGTTTACTCTCTGGAACTATGCAATCTAAATGAAACGTTGCACTACAATAATAATAATAATAAAACTAACTGTTATTATGATGTTAAATATGTTTTTTTGTGCACAAATCTCTCACTTGTGTTGCCTGTTTCTGTTGGTTCAGTTTTAATCAGTATAAAAATGCAGACAAATTATAAAGAAAAAGATTTGGCTCGTATAAAAATGAGATCCAGATCCAACCGTTCACATTAAGGAACCGTTCAAAAGAGCCGACGCATTCACGAACGTCACGTCACTATTCTCTGGATATTTCAAAGTTTTTACGTCAGATGCCCTTTCTGTTACAACCAGGAGATTATTGTCGTTAAGCTGCTTTCTGCACTATATATGTTCATTTTGTTTGCTTCGTATTCATTTCCATATTCTTTTGGCATGTAGCAGCTGTTTCACTGGGTTCCCTTTTAGTAAAATGTTCCACAGTACGGCTTTAAACTTATGTGTCTCCATAGAGACAAGCAGGTGCCACCACCAGACCAAGATTCCTCAGATTTGCGAAGAAACTTTACCACTCAATGCAAGAACAGAATAAATAATAAAAAAAAGAAGAAGAAGGAAGAAGAATGAAAAGAAGAAAAAGAAAAAAAATAAAAAAAGAAAAAGAAAAAAGAAAAAGAAGGAAAAGAAGAAGAAAAAGAAGGAAAAGAAGGAAAAGAAGAAAAAGAAGGAAAAAAGAAAAAGAAGAAGAAAAAGAAGGAAAATAAGAAGGAAAAGAAGAAGAAAAAGAAGAAAAAGAAGGAAAAGAAGAAAAAGAAGGAAAAGAAGAAGAAAAAGAAGGAAAAGAAGAAGAAGGAAAAGAAGAAGAAGGAAAAGAAAATATTAAGAAGAATAAAAACATTCTGTGAAACATTCTTCTGACTGCAGATAGTTTGCACTTGAGTATTTTTTCCACTTATTTTAAATCAGGTAATCAATGGACAAACCTGATCAGATCTGGATTTCCAGGATTAATTTTTGTTACATTTTTTGTTACATCTTTGCACGAGAGAAGAGAAGGAGAGAAAAGCTTAGAATTTCAGCTGTTTTCGTTTCTATTTTTCCAAACTTTTACAGTATTTGTTACACCGTCAGCAGCAGGACTGACTCACTCAAACCTCGAATCTCAAAGCAGGAAGTAAGCGCAGGGTTGTTTAAGGTGAACACTCCCCTCATTTAGGTCAGACAAAGAGGAGGAAATGCACGCATCACGTTAGCGTCACACGAGCGATGATTTAAGGCGAATGTGACCTGTGGGTGAGTTTGTACATTTGTGCTTTGTGTGTGCACAGATCAAGGCTACGGCGAGAGACAACGCTCCATGTGAAAGGGCAGGAAGTGGCAGCACCCGGCTGTCATCTTTGGCCTCATTACAACTCATCATGTGCAGCCGCTGATTAAACTCGAGGATACTGCGCGCTAGCATTCGAAAATCAGAATTTGTTTTAAAGGGACAGTGTTACTCTATTTTCTGATTCGTTATAATGTTGTTTACTTGTTGTTTTTAAACACACAGATTCTGCATATTTAGGAAAACCGAAAACACTCTGTTCCACCTTGTGATGTCATCATGTGGTGATACAGGAAGTGCTCCCCTGTGTTTTTAAACTCTATACACGTTCATTAGAACCATTTGGAGGATTTCAGCCCTGGAATAAGCCGTGTATACTGAACTAAAAGTAAAAAGGTAGCTGGTAACTTGAAAACGACCATTATATGACATCACAAGGTGGAACAGAGCATTTTGGGCTTCGGAGATGTAAACAGATTATCGTATTTTCCGGAGTATAAATTGCACTTTTTTTCATAGTTTGGCTGGGGGTGCGACTTATACTCAGATGCAATTTATATGTGAAATATGTTTTTTTTCTTCATTATTATGCAGTTTTTCAGCTGGTGCGACTTATACTCAGGTGTGACTTATACTCCGGAAAATACGGTAAGAATAAAGGATTACTCAAACATGTATGAATGAAACAAAACGCAACTTTGGATATGTTTTTGAGGGGACACTACATTAGAGCAGGACTTAACGCTCACAAGAATCCATTTTGTGCGATACGGGACCTAATGGGACACATTTTTCCACCTTCAAGGCACTTAAAGCGTGTTACATCAAGGAACCGCTCACTCGTTCACACACTCATTCATACACCAGTGTACGCAGACACTGGGGGGCGAGGTGGGCGAAGTGTCTTGCCCGAGGACACAGCAACAGCGTTCGTCTACGAGCTAGAATCGCACTGTCGGGCTTCAGATCAGTGGACAAACGCTTTACCAACTGAGCTACTGTCGCCTCAAATAAACGTACCAGTGATAGCTTTAAGTAGTTACAAAGCCGAATAATGCTTAATTAGTAATGAACAAATGGATTATTAAGTATTTGTTCATGTTTTAACCTGCATAACAGACATTCAGAATCCTTAGAGTTGTCCTAACCAAGGCAAGATGAGTTTATTTGTACAGCACAATTCGTACACAAGGTAATTCAAAGTGCTTTACAGAATAAGAAAGACATTAAAATCATACAAATCAAAACATAAATAATCACAAATATTTTTTTGACAGTTTACCTTTGATTTTTGCAATGTTTTTTAGGTGGTAAAAAGCTGCAGATGTTATTGATTTGATGTGGGTGTTAAAGTTCAAGTCTGAGTCCATTGTTAGCCCGAGATTTCTAGCCTGAGTTGAAGGTTTTAGAGAGAGAGACTGACACTTTCTCTATGTTTCTGTGGTCCAAAGGTGATGACTTCAGTCTTGTCTGAGTTTAGCTAGTTTAGAGAAAGTTGTTTTGCATCCACACACTGATCTGTCGAACGCAGTGGCAGAGTGAATCCAAACCAAAGATAAAAGAACCCAGAACCTTCTCGTAGCACAGACGCAGTACACTGGACACTGGGCTTCCCCTTACAGCCCCATAAATATACCAGCGCTGTCCATCAATCTCTATTAAAATCCTGTCATAAATGTCTTCCCATAACCAGCCCCAAGTTGAGGAGGCCCCATATGAAAAACAAGCCCACCAGATTTAGATCTTCAGTATCAGTATCGGCAAGAAAACCAACCGACCACTGTTAGCTGACCACTATGACCTTTGGATTCAATGGAGAGCTGAGGAACACGATCCAGGGCCAGCGAAATGAGGGTTTTAGAGGGGATCACTCCAGAAAAATAGCATTTAGCTGATGATAAAGTGGCTGGGGTCTGGGCAGTGCTTCTATTCACAGGCTAATTTAAGAGGATTTGGCTTTGGGACAAAACTGGCTCTTTATTGCTGATTAAAAAAGCAGATCTCTAAATTGTTCTTGGATTTAAATGGAGGGTCTTTAATGTGCAATTATAAAAAAAAAATCGTTTGGAGTGTTTTAACTTCCTGGCAACGGTTTGTGGAAAATTAGTGCACTTTTATTACTCAAGTGTTGTCTTGGTTAAAACGGTTGAACGTTGTGGGTTGGTGCGTTCTGTACACTTGGATTATCATCAGTTTATCCATATTTTTGCACGTTCGTATTATCACTTATGCGATGTTTTTTGGTTGTTTTTTTATTTAAAATACTTTTCCACTTAAAAAATAATAAATAAAAACTACTTGACAATCTTGATATAACTTGAAATCTTAAAATAAATGGGCTAAGCGAGTGTGACGTCACCCGTGGCGTTCGTCTCTCGTCAAATTAAGCTCATCGAGGTCAGCAGTTATAGCGGCGAATTTGGAGCAAACTTTCAAATTTGTATCATAGCAACCAAAGAGCCAATCCGGAGCGAGGCTGTTGAAGGTAACGCCTCTTCTCGTCTGCACTGCTGGTTTGGCAGGCGGCAGGCGCTTAGCAACGCTGTCAATCAAACCTGTTGGTAACGCTACTGGGAGCGACCTCGGGGACAGAAGGCGCCTGATTTGTCGGTTATTAATGTTTATATCTTGATTTACAGACACAATAGTGAAATAAACATACCAAGAGACGCAGAACAGGTTAATACGAACGTTTCAAGACTAAAATGACGAGTCTGACAGCAGCAGTTACAGAGAGAGGGGACACAGTTTTCTAATGTAAAATGAATTGGAGCCGAAAGCTCCAACTCACTTCCTATTTGAAATGTAGAGTCTGACGCTGCTCAAAGCTTCTCCAGCTCATCCCAAAGATTCTCAATGGGGTTAAGGTCTGGACTCTGTGGTGGACAATCCATGTGTGAAAATGATGTCTCTGTCTCTCTTTTTCTGCTTCTCCCTCTCTCTGCTTCTCTTTCTCTCTGCCTCCCTCTCTGCTTCTACTTTTCTCTCCCTCCCTCTCTCTTTCTGTGCATCTCTCTCTGTCTCTCACTCTCTCTGTCTTCCTCTCTCGGCTTCTCTTTCTCTCTCTGCTTCTATTTCTCTCTCTCTCTGTGCATCTCACTCTTTGTTTCTCTCTCTGCTTCCCCCTCTCTCTGCCGTCCTCTCTGCTTCTATTTCTCTCTCTCTCCCTCTCTGTGTGCATCTCTCTTTGTCTCTCTCTCTCTGTTTCCCCCTCTGCTTCTCTTTCTCTCTCTGCCGCCCTCTCTGCTTCTATTTCTCTCTCTCTCTCTCTCTGTGCATCTCTCTCTTTGTCTCCCTCTCTCTGCTTCTCTTTCTTGCTCTGCCTCCCTCTCTGCTTCTATTTCTCTCTCTCTCTCCCTCCCTCCCTCTCCCTCCCTCTTTCTCTCTCTCTCTGTGCATCTCTCTCTGTCTCTGTTTCCCCCTCTCCCTCTCTCTCTGCTTTCCCCCCCCCCTCCCCCTCTCTCTGTCTCTCCCTCTCAGCCTCCCTTTCTCTCTTCCCTCTCTCTCTCTCTGTCTCATGCTCCTGTCTCTCTCTTTCACACTTTGATCCCGTTGAATCCTGTCATTCTCATCTTTGAATCTGTCCGTGTCATCAGGGAAGAACAAATCCACTGATGTAATAACCTGGTCATTCAGTATATTCAGGTGTCAGCTGACCTCATTCTGCTGAACCTCGACCGGACCAACTGCAGCAACACCAACATATTTGCTTAGTTAAATCCAGGTGGAGACTTTTCTTTTTTTGGCCACACAGTGTATTTATACAGTCTATAGTTCTAAACCAGCTGGAGGTGTGTGTGTGTTTTACTGTTTGTGCAGCAGGGTTGAAGTCCAGTCATGGTTTTCCGAGTCCAAGCCACGCCCACTGGTCTTGCTCTTCATTGGCCAAGTCAAAGTTCATGCCACGCCGAATCATTATCATCTAAAATCGAATCTGAGTAATCATCCTACCTTTAAAAGAACCGATATTACGCAATTTTCTGATCTATGTTATAATGTTTCCTCATCACAAACAGACCTGGAGTTGTGTTTTGTTTCATTCACACATGTTAAATACACAAACCTGCATATTTAAAAGTTCTTGTGGTGATACGGGAAGTGTTCTACTGTGTTTTTAAACTCCATACACCTATTTTGAGCTTTGGAGATAGACAGATGAATAATAAAGTGTGACTCAAACATGTGTGAATGAAACAAAACACAACTCCAGGTGTGTTTTTGTAGAGGTAACAACTTTATAACATGACTTAAACGAGAATCACAAGAATCCATTTTGTGCAATATACAACCTCGGACTTTGGTTCACGAGTCCGAGTTTTCTTACCTGAACCTCAAGTCAAGAAACGAACAAGTGTAGCTAAGTCCAAAGTCAGTTATTATGTTCAAGCCAAGTCCCAAGTCCCAAAGCATCTTGGGAAATGAGTCACAAGTCTGAGTTTGCAGCTCAAGAACTACATGTTTTCTGTACCAGAGACAAGAGGGAGTTACAATAATCATGTCTGGAAAAAACAAGAACTTTCACAAATGCTGGGAAATTGAGAAGAGTAGGGATGTTTTTGAAATTTCCAAAGTTCAAAATGGACAGAAAGTTGAGTCTGTTTTTACATTTACGTTCATAGACTTGATCCGTGGGCTTACTCTGCAATAAAACCAACACGTTCAGAGTTGTACGGTGTTTGAAACGCTCCAGTTTTGTCATTCTATTTACTTTCTTTTCTAAATTCAAGGACGATATTATTTCTAAAGAGCTGCGAGGTTTCATCAGGACACATGGTCACTGAGTTCATTACAACCGGAGAATGCGCAGCGGCGGCAGCAGCTTCTGTTTACATTCTCCATGAACAAACGTCTGAATGAATCCGCCAAGAAGGGAAGTCTCCTGTCGGCAACCAGCTCTTTGTTTTAACCAGGATTTAATATACAGTACGTGCGGTGGATGTCTACAGGTGCAGGAATGGGACATATTAAAAAAACACTCACGATTTACAGTTTCATTTTAATTTGTCTTATTAAAAACGAATAAAAATGGCTTTCGATATTAATGAAATTGTATGAACATGAACAAGACATACAATTTAACTCAAAAATAGATCCAATTTATAAGTATGACGTTTGCTCCTACAAATGTTTGCACGTGGAAACTAACAACGTGCCAAAGAGTTATTGTACATCAGTGGTCCCCAACAACAACAACCGAGGACCAGTACCAGTCCGTCGCGCTTTGCTATCGGGCCGCACAAAAACAGTAAATAATGAATCAGCGACCTCATCTTCTCCGACGTAACTTTCGCTCGTCCCTCGTGACACGCCGATAAGCTCGTCCGTAGATATATAATGAAAATCCTGATAGGAAATCCCCACAGAAATCCATTTGATATAACGGCGAGTTTATTACATCTGTGTTAGATCTGCTCTCGTCTCCGCGATGACGTACCACGTGTAACGCATCAGACATGTCGCACAAAAGTAAAGCCACAAGCGAGTGAAAATGAGCCAAAAAACAGAAGTCAGAGAGGTTTTTAACAAAGGGGAAAAGGCCAACGGAGGAGCCAGAAGAGGAGACCACGACCTCCAAGAAAAAGGAAGATCAATTTAACAGACAACGCGTAAAATGTGTTTGTCGCTACCGGTGACTCTCACACGCCGGATCCGTTCTGCGTAATGTGTGGGGAAAAGCGAACGAGGCAATGAAACCTTCAAAACTGCTTCAGCGCATGGAGATGACCCAACCTGAAAGAAAAGATAAGCCTTTAGAGTTTTTTGAAAGAAAAAAAACTCAAACAAGAAGGAAAAAAGATGCACTTAACTTATTTTTGCCATATTTATCTGCCATTCGTAAAAAAAAAAAAAAAAGAAGGCCGGTCCATGAAAATAAAACCCACATTATTCCAGTCCGTGGTGCAAAAAAGGTTGGAGACCCCTGAGTTAGATAGAATTAAAACTTCGGTGTGTGTTAGCATGCTAGTTGTTGTTTGCATTACCATGACGACAAAACTCCGCTCTGCTTCTGGAAGTTGTGAAAAGCACTTATAAACTCATCATGGTGAATAATTAGGATGCTGTTCCACCTTGTGATGGTCATGTGGTGATACAGGAAGTGCTCCACTGTGTTTTTAAACTCCACACACCTTCACTAGAATCATCTCCGCACCTGGAATTGCTCATTTCTACTGAACTAAAGGCAAAAGGTAATGGTACGATGTGAAAAGCACTTATAAACTCATCATGGTGAATCATTTGGATGCTCGGAATGCATAAAATAAGTGAGGAATAACTTTGGACCGCTGCAAATATTTTTAAAATCCGCTAGTTCTGCTTTTCACATTTATTAAAATCGGGTACAGCAGCCTTAACTCTTGCATAATTATCTAAATCCATACTCTTTCTGACTTATTTTGTCCACTCTAGACCACCGTACAGGAGTTAGACGAGACAAAAATCAATCAATAACTTAAGTGCAAACAAATCCCGCCTTCCCGCCAGCCCGAAATAAGCTGTGAGTCTGAGATGGAAATGTCGTAACTGTAACGGCGTAACAGGAAAACACATAAAAGATAAAGATCATTTTTGCTTCAGCGTTCAATTACGAAGACGCCCGAAGGAAAGTAGACTTCAAAACAACAAAAAGCATCACGTCAGGCGGAACCGAGACTATGTTTTCACAAAGGATTAGAGTGGTGAGTGCTCCTACCTGTTAGCGATGAGGTTGTGGGTTCAAATCTCGGCCAGTCTATGGACATTCCTTTGCTGCAATCTGTCCGTTGAAACGTATAAACCTGGAAAAGCGATAGTTCTATGTTCAGAGGAAGAATGTGTGTACAAAAAGTCCAGTTTGTAGTTTATTTATTTCTTCATGGTAGGATGAATAGAGCAAGATTTACAACTATTATTACAAAACAAATATCACCTACCTACGGGTCAAAGATGTCGGGATTTTAATTTTGGTCCTCAGTTACTAGTATTTTAAAGTGGCGTATTAGGGGGTGACAGTAGCTCAGTTCGTAGTGTTTGGTGGTTCGAATCCCAATCTTGACAAACATTATTGGTTGACTGGTCTGGTCCACTGATCCACACGTTGGCGGTGCAATTCCAGCTCCCGTGAACCCAGAACCCGCTCCTGAACTTGATTATAACCAGGTTGGCTTTCCTCCTTTCATAGGCAGAAATCACAGACAGGGAAGTCCAGACCCCCAATTGCTGACTAGTGTCCCGCTCTCTTCTTGCATTAAGGCTTTATAAAAAAAAAATAATAATTATGATAAAAACTATTAATATATCAGAATGTATACAGCAGAGATGCCCAACCTTTTTTTTTTTTTTTTTTTTTTTTTAATTGAGGGGCGCATCTCAAAACATATTCGAAGCAGGGGGCCACAGACCGGTGATCAATACAGTGCGGTGATTTATACACAGCTTTGACAGAGCCGTTGTGTATTAATGAGGCTTGAAACACTTTCATTTTACGTCTGTATCACACTGTAATGTGAGGTTTGAGGTTATAGTGGTAGAAATAGTTTAATTTGCTGTTAAAAGTACTGATTATGATCAATTGGACCGGTTCAGCAGCAGACATGAGGACCAATAAAAACTGATCTGAGGGCAGCATTTGGCCCCTGAGCCGTAGTTTGGACACCCCTGGTCTACAGTATCCACACAGTTCAGAATAACAGCATAGTTATTGAATTTATTATTAAAAGGATAGTGCTATTTTCCATGGATTTATTTCCCCCCCTTAGACCAAATTGAGAGTTTCGCCCCTGCCTCCATCCCTTAGCATCGTCTTAATTCTTAATGAACAAATAAAATAGTTTATTAAGCATTATTCGGGCTTTGTAACTCCTTAAAGCTATCATTTGTAAGTTTATTTGAGGCGACAGTAGCTCAGTTGGTAAAGCGTTTGTCCACTGATCTGAAGCCTGGCTGTGTGATTCTAGCTCGTGGATGACTGCTGTTGTGTCCTTGGGCAAGACACTTCGCCCACCTCTCCCCCAGTGTCTGTGTACACTGGTGTATGAATATGTGCGTGAATGGGTGAAATGTTCGTTGACGTGAAGCGCTTTGAATGTGGACACATGCAATATAAAGACGTGACCACCATTATGACAAAAAAAAGCCTTTGTTTTGGGAGATTTCTACCATGTTTTAATGTTGTTCCTTTAACTTGCCTGAAGAGGTTTTATATCTCAGACGTGCACGTTTGAGTAATCTAGCGATCTCTCACCTATTTAAACTCTCTTTACGGTTAGCAGTTAGCAGCGTAAACATATAAAATGACACAAAACTATACACTACGACTTCACAAACCTGATGCGATGTGCAGTAGTGTTGTTGTTCCTTTATCAAAAACATGCCTGAAGAGGTTTTATATCTCAGACGTTTTCAAAACAATAAAAAGTAACATGGTGATTCTCTTTTAATTATTTTATCACAATAGCTTCAGAAAATGGACCCATTATTGAGCCACAAAGACAGTTAACAGTTAAACAGTTATTCAAGACAAGTTAACGCTGCTTCCTGCCCTCCATCTGAAGTTAAACCATCATGAATTCTACAACGTGAACACAAACTTATACAAAACAAAATCACAATGCACATTTTCTTTTCGCACCTGTCTTACTTCCTCGTAAGGTCTGAGCACATAATTATTTGCATACTTTGAATAGGAATGATGCATGAAATTCAAATCAGCCTTTTCCTGATGGAACACAACTCATCTTCATCTAATAATGAATATTTAAAATGAAATGCTAATTATACTGTGCTTTGTGAGTCATAGTGCAACAACGTCTAATAAGAAAGTCAGTTATATTCTGGCTAATTTAGTAACTTTTTAAAGAAATTGTACTTTTCTATCAGCATACTTTACTCATATTTCATTTCGGTAACAGTGGTCCCTCGTTTATTGTGGGGGTTACGTTCTAAAAATAACCCGCAAAAGGTGAAATCGGTGAAGTATCAGCATTATTTTTTACAATTATTATGTGTTTTTTTTGGCTGTAAAACCCCTCACCACACACTTTATACACTTTTCTCACACAGGCGTTCACATTTTCTCACATTTCTCTCTCGTTTAAACTCTCTCAAAGTTCAAACCTTCGTAGACGTCTTTGTCGGTGCAGAACGTTTCATCGACATTGTGGGTTTTGTCGGGGAGAAAACAAATTGCAAACACACAGCACTTCAGAGTCACACTGCGATCCAACGTTTATGTAAATTTGTCTGAACGCATTCTGGCCACAAAAGGTGAACCGTGATATCGCGAACTGTATTTGTGCTTTTTTCTCATTATTGTGATCTTCAAAAATCCTACATTTTGTGCTTTAATTAATGTCAATTTACATTAACGTAAAATTATGAATCAGCCGTTATGCCACTCTCTTATTTACTCATACTTGTATTTACTTGAGTAACAGTATTTTGAAGTAACCGCCCTTATTTAAGTACTATTTTTGGCCACTCTACCTGCCTCTGATATAGATATAGAGTACAGATGTTGTGGGTATGTGAAAATGAGACTGGTGTTAGCCGGAGCTCTGTATAATCAGCCTCGAGTTAAACCAGTGAAATCGCATGTCACGCTAACATGCTATGCTCCTTTAGCTCAGTGCGGCTGTAACACGATCCTAATGCACTTGTTTTCTTGACCTAATAGCCCATTTATCCCCATAACTAAACAGCTGGGACCGGATTACAAAATGACACCTAATTATACCACTTTAAGATAAAAGATGTACTAAAGTGTAAAAAAAACAAAAAAACAAAACATAAATAAAATAATAAATACATAAATAAATGAATTAATTAATAAGATAATACATAAAAAATAAAAACATAAATACATAGAATAAAAAAATACAATAATTCAACAAGAAATTAATAAAAACAAATAAATGTTTGTATTAAATCATGACATCTTGCATAAATAGGTAAAAAAAATCTATCAAATAAAAATAAAACTGAAGACAGGACAACAATGAATGAAATGAAATGAAACGCGAGGAACAGTGTGATTGGTCTAACACTTCAAACTCCGCCCTCTCAGCCAGGTGATTGTAATCAGAAACACCTGCTGTGATCAGGGCAGTCCTGTGTCGTGTCACACAGTACTTGGAATTACAAGTGGCCACTGGAGGCTGCGTACACTCAGTTTTTGATCGTCTTTGACCAGGAAGCTGCAAACGTATTGAGTTTAAACTAAAATTGCCTAAAAAAAAGACTTGGAACAATAGACAGCGCTACAGTTCTATAGACACAGTTTAGTAGCCAAAAAAAAAAAAAAATGATTTCGTGTTCTACTTTAAAGTTTTCTATCTCGATACAGACAACCAGGTGACACCTCAGGCCAAGTTACAGGTCAGATCCATGGAGAGACAAGTCCGTTTAGAGCAAGAATGCATGTTTTTCCAGCTATTCTTTCACTTAAAAAAAACACCTGTAACTGAATAAATGCATGACTAAACATCTAATGCCATACTTCGGAACATTCCAGGCAAAGCAACAATGACACGGAAACGACACGGTGGCCGAGCACGCAGCAGAAAACCCGACCTATCCCATCCCACACCAGAAACAGTTACGTAATGCGGCTTTCATAATACGTCATTGCAGTAGTGTCACTGTTTTCATTGTGTAAATATTTCTAATCGTTATAAACTTCGTAATTCCTGAGTTGAGACCTTTTCCGTCGCATTTTTAGAAGTTGTACCATATTAAGCTAAAGTATTCCAAGCTCTTGATAGTTGTCCAGAAATACCATTTAATCTCAGCTATATTTGGGGATACTGCATTGAGAAAACACAGACCACATGAAAGTATGAACCAAATTACTATTAGATAAAATACCTCGACGAATGAACCCACGGTGAACCAAACAGGTAAAGCAGGAATCGCTGTTATGATACGGCTTATGCGGTTGTTAAGATGTCAACGCTCGCTTGTAATTACACCGTATGTGGCCATGTCTGCACGCTCCTTTGATAGCGATGATATGAGCGATGAGGATTGTGTTTTCTCGTGTTGAATATTGGCAGCGTTTCAGGAGGAATCTGGGACAAGAAGCTGAAGAAAAGGCAATTAGAATTACTGTCGATACGTGAAAATGAACACAGAAAAATTCACAATAACTACGCCTTATTTAGCCTTAGCAATGCGTGAAGTAATTTGAAAGAGTTAATTCATAATGAGCAAATAGTTCAGATATTATTTAGGTTATAGAAGTAAAATCTCTTCAGTTTGTAGTAAAAAATACTTCCTGATCAATTGGGCCAGTTTAGGAGGAGGCGTGAAGGCCAACAAAAATTGGTTTGAGGACCACATTTGGCCCCTGAGCCGTAGTTTGGACAGCCCTGGGTTAGGTTGTTTTAGTCAATCTGCTGCCTAGAACATACACACAAAGCTTTATATTAACACTTTAATATGAAGAGATACCTGCACAAAGACTACACAACTCTTTTAAATAATCAAAATCGGCTCTACATATCGGCAGAGGTTTGGTTGCTCTCTGTTGTAAACAATCGGTTTTGGCATCAGTCATGAAAAAACCCAAACTGGTTGATATCTAATTTGGGTATTAAGTATGTACCAACCCTGAAAAGTCCTTAATGAGTAAGTTTCTGGTCTGGTCTGGGTCTGACAGACTGACACGGATCAAATGCTTTTAAAGACACAACATGAATATACTTAAATTTCCATCAATGTTTTACTAGACAGAGCAGTAGAGATGTAAAAGAAAATACTTTTGGTGGAGACCTCAACCCTGACCAAATTATGTCACCACAATGGGGTAAGCAAACCAGACAATTGCCCAGGTCTGTTACCATCACATGAAGCTCACGAGGGATCAGAGCGAATTTGGAGTTCCACATTTTCGACTACGGGTAATATAGCAACCACAAAAACAATTCGTAGCAAGGCTGTTGAAGGTAATGCCCCTTACTGCTGGTTTAGCAACAGTGTCAATCAAATCTGTTGCCAAACCTAGCAGGAGGGAGCTCATAGAAAGAAGGCACCTGATTTGTCTGTTATTAACGTTCATATCTTGAGTTACAGACACAATAGCAAAATAAACGTAACAAGATCATGTAGAGCGGGTTAATACGAACATTTAAGACCAAAACGATGAGCCTGAGTGCGCCACAATCACTTCCTATATGAAACGTAGCGGCTTGCAGGTTAGCCATGTCCATTTATATTTACAGTCTATGGTTGTGTCAGGCAAAGAACCCAAAAGCAGACTACGATCAATGGTGCAAAAATAAGAGTTTGTCTGGAGCAAGTAGGAGCTGGATCACAGGGAAGACCGGAGGCGGCAGCTGCAGCATGGAGATCTGGAGAAACATGGTATAATCAAGTAGGTAGCAGCAAGACGTTTCAGATGAGCATTAAAATGAGCAAGACAAAGTAGCTCGGTTTACGATCTGGCACCGAGGAGCTGTCTGGAGAGCCTTTAGAAACCTCTTGATTGCTGAGAGAGCACAGCTGGGCCCAGTCTGATGAGGCTCCCACACACCTGTCCTGACTCTGAGAACAGGTAGGAGAGGAGGAGGAGGAAGAGGAGGAGGAGGCAGACACTCTAGGAGCAGCAGAAGAGCGCTGGGCTGCTCGAGAAGCTGCTATAACAAGGGCCACAAAAATTATGCTTCACATCACTAAAAGCCTTGAAAATGTCATCTTAGTTATGATAAACAATGCATCTTCTTATGTAAATTGTGAGCGAGTCTGACGTCAGTACCCTTCGAACGGTGCATTTAAGGGCTTACGTAACTTCCGGCATGACAAGTGCTGTCCCATTTCATTCACCCGACGAATGCGGCTGAAAATGTGCCCTGCGTTTCCGTGGAGATCGGCTGCAGCCAAGGCGTGGATCCCAACATGCACCGCGTACGCTAAAAAGAGACGAAATGGAGTACGCTACGCAATACCCTGGTTTACGTCACCTACAACAGTGCTACATTAAACTGTTAAAATTTGAGTAAAGATCTGTATGATGCGACTCAGTAGTGAAGAACTGTTCATTTGGGTTTTACAGTAATCATTGTATAACTGACCAAACGGGAGAGCGGGATTATCTCTTACACTTGTTTATTAGTGTAGCCATCGTAATGTTTAATATTCATCCTCATTTAAGAATATTCTCTCGTCTTTTGGGAGCGACGAGCAAACGGCAGAATTTTTCAGCCTGAGGGGGGAGAATGGGCATTTATTCACCGTGGCCAAATTCTCCACGAGCACACAGATATGCTACTGAACGGTACTTCAAATGGTACTTCGAACGGTGCATTTGGCGAATTGGGACACGGTCATAGTATTTGGAACAAAGCTGTTGAAGGTGACACCCCTTTTCCATCCGCACCTCTGGTTTGGCAGGAGGTCGGCGCTTAGCAACGCTGTCAATCAAACCTGTTGCTAACGATTGCAGGAGCGACCTCGGGGAAGAAGGCGCCTGATTTGTCTGTTATTAATGTTCATACCTTGAGTTACAGACACAATAGCGAAATAAAAACACCAGGATCGTGTAGAGCGGGTTAATCTGAACATTTTAAGACCAAAATGACGAGTCTGACAGCAGAAGTTACAGAGTTGATGGAGCTGGAAGCGCGTCCATGATCACTTCCTGTTTGGAACGCAGTGACTAGCAAGTTAGCTATGTCCATTTCTATATACAGTGTAATGTAGCTAGTCCATTACCATCTTTGAGGCTAGCAGAAAGAAAGGACATACACAAACGTTCAAAATGTTTTATTGATAAATGTGTATCACTGAATTGATTATAATTGAATTGTGCGAATTTTAACTTACCCATGTTGTCTGCCTTCGGTGTTTCGGCCAAATGAGTCCCCCGGGGGAGCCGAAGCACCTTAAGACGGTTCCGGGGCAGACCACTGGGTGTTAACAAGGAGGGGTGTCGTGTATTTTAGCTTTTTGGGTAACGTGATTAGTTTTCACTGTTAAAACAATTAAAGTAAAACATAGAGCTCTATTTTAATTAACCACTTGATTGAATAAATTATTACACTGGTTGATTGGAGCTAAATCTTAACAAAAAGAATTGGAGTTGGGAAAAACTTACCTGTTATATAGAATGGGCTCAGCCAATTAGGGAGGGGCTCTATAAAAGGAGAAAATGTCAGTGGCTACGAGAGAGGGGCTGTATCTTTTCTTTCTTTATTTGACAGGGACCATGTACAAATTCATTAATCTTACAAAGAAAAGATGATTTGCACCAGATTTAGCTACTGCTACTTTCCATCTGCAGTCCCTGAGCAGGTGAACACACATTAAAAAACACATCAATTGACAATTACAATATACGACTACCGATTTATGTATAACAGGTACTGCAAATGCTGATTCTTTTAAACTTTTTTCTTGTTTTTTGTACATTTTTGTGGTGAACAATAAACGCACTTGGGTCTGTGCTGGACTTATCTGTCTCAGCTCTGCTCTGTTCCTCTTTGAACCGCTAACGTTGCTATCCGGGCGATTACATACAGTCTATATATCTGACACTACTAAACCTATATAAGCCTAGGTGCAAAGAGAGAATATTATTGTACATGATTATGAAACTAATACATAAAAAAGAGACGTCTAATTCACTTCTGAGCATAGCAGATGTATGAAATTATTTTTGCCTTTCACTGGACCCTGTAGGTGCACCGTAATCATCGAATTACCTACAGAAACAGGTAAGTGTAACCATGACAACCTCTGCCTCTCCAACGCCATAAATAAATGTCTTCTGTCTATCAATCCGCAGCATTCATTTTGGCGGCGCGGTTTCCTAAAAGTACAGAGAACACATTAGCTAAAATGCACTTTTTTTTTTTTTTTGAAGACTACCTGCAGATCCGGTGTGTTAGCGAAAACTATAATTATGAGGTGTTATGATGGTGGAGAAGAGCTGTGTGGTAGAAAAGACATGAGCATAGAACAGAGTGTAACCTCTTTTCTAAAATACACAGCTCGCTTCAGCACGGAAAAATGGTCAGGAGTTCATATAAGCTACAGTTTACAGGTTCAGGGCCAGGTAACGCTCTCAGACATGGAGAGAACATGCAAAAAACCCACACAGAAATGGGTTTGGATGGAGGATCTACTGCCAGCTCTTCTCCATGGACATGCTTTGCCAGGAATATTCCACAGTTAGGCATTAAACTTATCTATCCCCAAGCAGACAAGCAGGTCTCAACACCAGGCCAAGTTACAGGTCAGATTTGTGGAGAGGCGACGCCATTTCCAGATACATGTGTAACCCCCGACTCAAGACAAATATATTAAGATAATCTAATAGATGGGACCAAGCGCTAGGTATGTAAGGGCTACAATAAAAATAAGACTAGAGTGAGTGTAAATGAAATGACAGGAGACAGAAATGAGCAATGAAGATTTAGTTAATTAGGAAAAAAATGAAATTAATTAAAATGGTTAACAAATTAACAGCTTACATTTACTTGTGTACAATATAAATCAGAAAAACAAGTCCTACTGAGCTCAGTGGTATTTCAGTCATTCAGTCACAGTCAATTGTCCAAAAAGGAAAGTTCCTCGTTGTGGTAGTTTGAGTTGTTACCACGTGATGATCAACAAGAAGAATAAAGAAAGTTTCCATTCTCCATTGACAGTTCAGGTTCTGGGACAGGCTCGCCATCTCCTCTGAGAGTCTGAATCATCTCCAACCATACAAACCCCAGCCTGCATAACAATAATGTATACAGCTCGTTAAAAGTCCATTTCCATTCTCTAATCTTTGTAGTAGTAGCTATAGCTTTGTTTCTTTTTTCTCTCAAAGTATCAAGTATTGTATTCCCATCGTACAATTTACAATATCAGTAACATACATGCATGTTTTAAACTCAATATCATTGTTACACATGAAATTATTTTTTACAAATGCAATAATGACAAATTGAATCGCTCCTTTAATCTTAACTCACTAACCATGTGACTTGTGATTAACATTTTTATCCAACTGAATTATTAAACCTTATCTGGTTTAGCATTACATTACATGCTTTTGCATAAAGCATCTATATGTACATTTAACATTAAAAAAAAAACCCCATCACATTTCACCCTGAAATAGTGCAAAATTAAATAAAAGTACAGTGACATTTGTTAACTTTTGCTTTAAAATACCGTAAAACAAGCACATATACGTTTCATATTGACCTTAAGCAGTAGTTTACCACTCGCGATTAGCATTAGCGACTAGCGTTAGCATCACGTTAGCTTGTAATGAGCACATGTTCACTCACCAAGATGAGAGTTTTGTAATGAACATGCACACCGTCACGGCCGCTCTGGTTCACTCAGGCAATCAACTTAAAATAGTATAAACAATTTCATGGCATGAGTGTTGCCTACACACAAATTTATATATTTATTTTATTATTATTATTGTTATTATTTTATGTACTTATTTACTCATTACTATTCTTGTTATTTTATTTATATATTTATTTTATTATTATTGTTATTACATATTTCTTTCTTCTTTTCTTTCTTCCCATCTATATTCTTTATACCTTCCTTTCTCACTTATGAATGACTAGTACCAGCATTCTCCTCTCCAATCTTACGCCCATCAAAAATCACAGAAATGTTACACACATCCACACACACACACATCCACATCCACACACACCCACACACAACACTGACTTGTCACATACAACTGTAAATAGCTGTTACGTTCACAAACCATGTTATGTCTTGCATTAAATAAATAAATACATAAAAAAATAAAATACCATATTTTCCGGACTATACGTTGTTCCGGAGTCACAGTGAAAAAAATGCATAATAATGAAGAAAAAAAAAACCAAACATATTGTCGAATCACCGCAGTGGTAGAGCAACTTTAACAACTTTTACCTGAGGGAGAGACACCCCATGACCCATATTGATAACCCCTTTAAAACCCTTTTACCTCCCAAGGTTGGACCAGGACCAGCCCAGAAAAGTGTAAGAAAGTGTGAAAAACCCTACCTTACGAAGATCTGGTCTCCTGCGTGTAGAATTATAAACTACTAAACTTTTAGTCTAGCTAAAAGAAGAGGAGATCAAGTGTGGAGACAAAAATGAGGTGTAGTCAGTAAATGTCTTTTTTGTGTGTTTATTGCCAAGCGAACTTCAACTGAGGGTTCTAAGTCAGGTATGTTCAATGTGACCTGGAACAGTGAGAGATTTTGGCTACTGTCTCAATGGTAGACAGGCGGGTCCCACATCTAATCCAGACTTGTCAGGTATCGAACTACCTACACCCATTCAGCCGGTGGGTACAAATGAGGCACGATTCGATATGGTCCTGGATCTGGTGAGAGACTCTGGCAACTGTCTCAATGGTAGACAGGCGGGTCCCACCTAAACTCCTAGGCTTCCAAGAATCGAAAGGCTCTCACCCAAATCGGTGGCAAGCACTTGAGGTGACTAATTGGGTGCGAGACTGCCCAGTCTCCACGTCAAAAAGACCTCGGGGAAATGCGTCAATGAGTGTGAAACACAAAGTCTCCACGTCAAAGAGATCTCCGTTTGCTTGCAGAATGAGTACAGCTTATATACAGTTTACAAGGGGCTTTCCAAATCTCAAGAACCAATCAGTGTTTGACAGCAAGTGTGGCCTGCCCACTAGGTACTTCCCCTCTATTACAGATATGGTCTGTTCCTGTGCACTCAGTGAACCGGAAAGTTTCCAAATATGGTCACTTCCTGTGCACTCAGTGAACTGGAAAGTTTCCAAATATGGTCACTTCCTGTGCACCCAGCGAACTGTAGAGTTGCACCTGCGCAGCTGTGTCTTGAACTTGTCTTAAACTCACTGAACTTTTGAACTTTGTCTTAACTTCAATTTAGAGCAAATTTAAGCTTTTAATTCAATGTCAGTTATAGCCAGCCCAGTTCATACTGTCAAACATTGATCTTACAATTATTACCTTGTTATTACAAGCATAAGAAAACATTTTAATAAGTATAAAAGTATAAAAAGTATAAAAGTATAAAAGTAAAAATAAAACAAAAGGCACTTTGGTTATATTATAATGTACCATTCAATCATTTAGCATCAGATTGTTACTTAAATGCATCATAAAATCAAAACAAGCTATAAATGCAGTCCTAAAATATAACAAGCAACTAGCATAAACTAGCAACATTAGCACATCCATAAGGTCCTTTTAGCTAAAACATTCTTTTAACCAATTGAGCAACTTAGGCACCTTTAATAATCATAATATCATAAGCGTATCAAATAACAGAATAAAGCTAATCGAATACCCATTTAATAGATGAGTCTAAATTTAGCAAGTTGATATAGATAAGTCGGTAAATCAGTAAATCAATCATATTTACTTCATAACTTCAGCATAACATTTTAACTACCTTAAGCATTATTAAAGCAGTGTGACGTCACGTTCACGCACCCTCTGGCGACCCCTGCTGGGATCCTTCAACATCCTCCTCCGTGAATGTGACGTTCACACTTAATCACCAAAGTCCGTGGAAGAGAAAAGCAAGTCGTTTCAGCAAGTCCAAATGTCACTTCTTGATGTAATCCTATAATGTTCGTTCCAATATAGTCCAAATAGAGTTCCTTGTTGTGATCCAATAAATGTCCATAGAGAAGCTTGTCAAAGATTCAGTCCATGTCCAGAGCAGAGATCAGACAAAAGGAGAAACCGATACACGTAGCGGGACAACAGCCGCCGTTCTCACTCATCATGAGGCGCCCGATGATAGGTGCCCCTAGCTCTCCATTTCTTTTCCTCCTCGTATTTGTCTGCCTCCTGTAAATCATCCCGAAGCCTCTTCAATTCCTGATCGTTATTTCCGATTATGGGCGGATCGTCCAGCCCCGCACGTCTTTCCCAGTCCTCTGCCATACCCCATGTCCATGCGAACATGTGGCGTATATGATACTGCGTAGAAGTCTCGATCAGGGGCGGCGGCCCATGAGTGAGCTTCAACAGATCATCTCCCCAGAGTAGTGGCCCGGAAATGACCACTGCACCCGGGGGGTCAGGCTTGCCTCTGGGTCGCTTGGACTCTTCCCGAAACACTATCGGGCGAAGCCAATCTCCCCATAGGACATGACCCTGGTAGCGTACGTAGGCTCGATCAATCAGCCAGCCCTGAATCCCTTTACTGGGGCCCTCCATGATGCGTGCGTTGACACACATAGTCACAGGTTCTCTCACAGGCTTCCACTCGGGAGGAGCCCCCGTTCGTATCATGCTCCGATTGTCCAGACACGGCACATAGCGCTCTGACCGTGCATTCAACTCGATAGTCCCTTTGGTCTTATTCCAGGCGGGATTCTCCTTGTAGAACGGGACCACCATCTTCAGCAGCGGCTTGGGTCCAACATTCTGGAACTGAGATGCATGTTGTCCGACGTGGACCTTCTCCACTAGTGCGTAGTACCGCAGGTCCCCCCTGAGTGTCCTATGCTCTGCACAAAGACTCGAAACTGATATTACTCCTCCCTTCCTAGCATCCACCTTCACTTTGCAATTTTTACCCTTCTTCTTCTGCCGTCTTGCTTTTCCCTTAGACTTTGGTGCTGTTAACTCCTCTCTCCTGGTTTTTCTATACTCATACAAATCGATCAGCTGGATATCAGACTCATCCGAGTCTGTTCCACTGACCTGCCCCTTCTCCTCCAGCTGCTGCCTGTTTTTAGGAAAGCTCACACTGCCACTACTTTTCTCCCCCTCAACGTTACTCATCCCTGCTGCAAACATGCTTTTAGCATCAAGCAAGCCTACATTTCTATCACTGCTAGACAGGCTATGTACATCCACTAATGCTCCACAACTTTGGCTCCGTGTAATTCCACTGGCCATCGTCACCTAAAATAAAACATAAAAGTTAACACCACTTCCTACGACCATTGTAACCTCCCACTTGCTTCACAAAGCTGATGTCATGTCTCCTGCCACACACTCTTATTTCACCAGTTTTCTTTCCCGTAATCACTACAACTGCTGTCTCCTGGTTCTCATATACCGCAATCATGATACCTTCCTCTGACGCCATATATGCGTCAGTACCTCGGTTAACCTTGGTAATTTTGAACATTCCTAACACCCCTGGGTTAAGTTTCTTAAGATCAACCATAGTCGGGTAGTCTCTTTTTCCCAAACTCCAATATGCCAAATCTGCCCATAGCTGGGCCCTGCCCAAATGCCGAGGGAAGAGAATGATTCCGTTACGGGTCCTTAATATGGTGCCCGAGCGTATGTCTCGAATCTTAACTACCCCCGAAGTCCCCCTGGGTTCAATTTCAACTGTGTCCACTATGATTCCCGGTACAGATACAGACTGTTTTACTTCCTCCTTATCCACTACTCCAGTAGCTTCAAATGTCAACTGTTTTTCAGTGCCAGTAAGCATTTCATTCCATATTTCATCATTGACTGGGTCTACTGTGCGCATTTCTGCCTCTGCGTCTTTTTTGTCCTCCTCATAAATACTTTTAACTCGTGCCTTCTCCTCATCTGTATTGCTAATCCAATTTAGATATTCAATTCTTTGTGTCTTCTCTCCCTCTGTGTTATTAAGTTCCTCTAAATGGTTACTTTTTTGTGCTACCCCCTCCTCTGTGGTACTAAACCAATCCAGGAAATCCAATTCTCCTCTTGACTCATTTTCTGTCCCTAGGTCTATGTCTTTAAGTAAATCAAAATCAATTTCGTCTATGTCCAAATCCAATATATCATCTAATTTGTATTCTAATCCTCCGCTTGTGGATACCCCCGCCAGTCCGGTCTCACTCTCTTTCTTGGCCTCATCACCCATGTCGATCTAGAGATGCGCCTTGGGCGTGTTCTCCGAAGATCGGCACCGTGAGCCCTGCAGTGAGTAATATCCAGACCCACAGGGTCGTTGAAAAATCTTATATCCGTGTCAGGTTTGACGGTAACCACGTTCGGAGTGAGGGTAATATCCAATTGCCAGTTTTCTGATGTCACCACTCTCCGAGAGATAACGTTAGCCGGTACAAATAGGTTAGGGTAGTTGACCAGACACGTCAGGCACATGCGTCCTGGTCCCGCACTACACTCCACCTCACGGTTTTCACAGAGCACGTCAAATTCAATCCTGGGCCTCCGCACCACTGGCTCTCTGGCTTCGGACTGTGAGCGAGAGGACTCTGGTGGCTGGGCCGTCTCGTTTATCGGCTCGACCTGACTTTCGTCCTAGAACAAAATACATAAATGCCAGGGCAACATAGTAAGTGTCCAACCCAAAAAGGATCATAACCCCTCCATAGAGCAAAGCCGAGCCCCATTCTATCACTATACGCCGAATTATTCTCTTTGCCAATTGTCCGCTAGACACCTGTCTCATAACAATTCCTCCCAGGACTACACCTACGCTACCGTAGAGTACCACTAGAACCAGTCTAATTGTAGCATAATGTTTTGATAAGTAGTAAACTACTAAGACATCGAGCATGCCTTCCATACAGTAGGCTGTAATCAGTATGATTTTCCATAGCCTAAACACCCTTTGAGAAAATGATTCAATTGTACTAAGCATCAAAAAGACTAAGCTTGTATGATACATCTTCCTCTGTACCAATCTTCTGACCAGACTAACCACTACAATTGCAACAGTCCTCAGTAAGGTGATCCATATTGGATACAAATTTGTCATTATAGGAAGTACACCCAGACATAGAATAATCAACTCCTTTACCTCAATGGGTGCTCCTTCTAGGTAAGCCTCAGCCTGTGTGTAGTTATTAGACATCCTCTATCAGCAAGGGTCAAGGTCTTAAATGAGCCTTTCACTCCTGCGTCTCTACCCTTAAAAATTTATGACTCCACCCCTTATTTCCTGTTTTATGGCACCCACTGTCACGAATAATACGCCGTGACAGATGCGGTTCTCCTTTCCGAGGTCCGATGCACAGCTGCGGGGATTCTTTGCTAACCACGTCCTGTTTTTCTTCAGAATTCGTCCCCTCTTCTCGCCGCAGCTGCACTTCTGACCTCCTTAGTTTAACACCTCTGCTGTCACACCTATAGACAATAACATCTTAATTTGAGTAAACAACTATGACCACCTAACTCTACTCCTTTCACACAAACTTACTCAGTAGTAGCATTTTTGCCTAAGACCCAGTGCCATACCTAGGCTGCCAAGGCAGGCTACTACTGCCACTTTAACACGCGTTGACAACGGGGGCACTACTTTATACCTCCTTAACACAGCAGTTACTTTGCCTATAATTTCTCTTCTGTCCTGAACAGCTCCACTAAAATAATTTTTCCAAAAGAACACCACCAATTCATTCACCACCTTCTCCATTGCGTGCTCTTGCCCTGCTGTCTGCAACTTTCGGCCTAGAGCGGCTCCAAATACCATCATGGCAATAATACGCCCCCAGTTCACTACGCCGTCTTCAAATACACTTTCTGCGACAAATGTCACAACTATAACATCTTCTAGCAGGAGAGTATTGATGTTAATTACTTCATCAGCTGCCTTATCAAAATCGTATTCACCTGCCACCAACTCATCTACCATGTCCTCTAAAACTCCTCTCAAAACTTTATCAAACATTGTCCTTTTTGCATCTAACGCCGTGCACCATTGCTTCAGAACCCACTGTGCGTCACTTCTGAGCCTTGTTCTTCCGCCTTCGTCTCTTGATGGGTTGCTTCTTCCGCCCATCATTGCTGCTCCTGTGGCACATTTTAATACATAGAGCATTACACCCTACTTTAATTAACAAATATAGCAGTGCTAGTCCAGCTACAACCCCTAGAGCCACAAATATTGGTCCTTTTATCCATTCCCAGATCCAGCTGAGTATAGGCATAATACCATTGTCTAATACCGTCTTAGGGAGATTTTTTACATCCTCCCAAACGGGTTTCAGTACAGTTTGATGTATATCCTCTGCAGCAACTTTAAAAATTCCAAACGTAGAACTAAGATTTTCCAAAAAGGTAGGCGCAATTCTAGGTTTGCCAAACTCATGATGACATCCCCTTTGAAAGTCTATTCTCCATTCTGGGAACTTATCCTTGTCCGGGTAGGAGTTCTGGTATTCCATGAGATCCCCTTTAACATAAGGTTCTTCTTCCAGGGTGAACCCTGTATTCTTTCCATCAATAGTCTGGGATCCTTCAGGCAAAGGGTATTGCTCCGCTGGGAGACAAGCCAGCTGTGACAGAGTACGCCACCTCATAAATCTTAAATACACGGGGTCTATGGTATTAAATCGGCCTCTCTTCGTCCTTCCCTCTGCGCCTTTTGTTCTTCCCGCCGGGTATTGCAATAGTACGACCATCTTCCCCCTTTTTATAGGGTGAAAATCAAGCTGATAAACATGATGCGGGTTCCCTCCTGCTTCATCCCAGGGTAATATTTCAGGTACCGTACCTAACCACTGTTTGTTCAGGGTCCCTGGCGCAACCGTTAGCAGGCCCCCTTTCCGTGTTACTACTCTGGTTAAAATCGCCTCCTTTGTATAGTGCCAGCTTCTGTCATAATCATACCCGACCCACGTCTGTGCCCCAATGGAGCCCCACGTGGCTCCTTCCGTCGGCAAATCAATCAACCATGGGTGCCAGCTTGTCCCTATGTTACTCACTAAATTGGGCCATTTGATCTTATCCTCCAACCACAGTCTGTACCTAGTAGTCTCCGTGTCCTCTCCTGGACTTACCATGATATATGGCACAACTAATGGGGATTTAGAAGCCTCGGATATCCCTGATTCTCCTCCTGTTAAAGCATACAGTTGAGCTGCCCAAAAGTCTCTCATCATCTCCTCAACTTTATCCTTGCTTCGATTTTGCGAGCAATGAAGCATTATTCCCTGCCATCTCTTATCTCCACCAACCCCCACGGGTTGATATAGCTTGTATCTATAATATTCTACTAAGCCCATCATGGGTTGAATGTACCATTTGTCTAGGTCTCGCAATTTTGGTGCCTTCACTTTTTTCCCATTCACTTCCTGCCATTCGGGTTCACCAAGTTTCAAAGCCAACTTGGTGTTCTCGTCCCTGTATCCCGCAATATCTTTGCGATGTATATTTGTATCAAGTATGCACGTTTTGGTATCATTCCACCACTTTGCAAAACCACCATTATGCATCCACTGCTGTATTTTTGGGTGCGAGAACACAGGCACCATGAGGGTCAACCCTATACCTACTGAGTGTACCCTGGTCGAGTTGTACATATGCCCTATGGACTCATTCCTCCTCGCCTTGTGCCACACACTCGCATTTGAAAACAATCTGTATTCTCCATCTGCATATACAGTGATAAACTTTATCATACGCCTTTGCACTGGGTTTAACTTCAATGCTTCCACTATCTGGTCATCACTGCGCCACCTATTTTTATTATCCCGAGGGTACAAAACTACTATCGTCCAATTAAAATACAATGGATCATTTCGATTAGTACTAGGATAGTAGCCACAGGACTGACATATGGGATGCCCACATTCATGAAAACCTGGTCTAGCCTTTTGACCTTTTTTAGCCTTTTTCCCCGGACTGATAGAGCGCCTAGCTCTGCTCTTCTTTTTCTGACTTCCCTTCTCCTGAACTTTTCCACTTTTCCTCTTATTATCCATTTGTTTCACTTTCACATGCCTTCGAGCATGGTGAAATAAGTTCACCATCACTACTCTATCCCACCGGACAATTCTATCCACATCTTTGTCAAACTTCCAGTCAGATACTTCCTCTTCCCCTACTTGCTCTTGCAGCATCACTGGTTCACATTCTGACTGTTCACAGCTACAGTTAGTTCCTCTGTAGTACCGTGAGTCTTGTCCTCCGAACACCGTAATGTTCACTCTAGCCCTCCATTCTAGGCATAACAAATTTTGCCCTGGTTCATAATTCACACATCTAAACAATACAGTTAGAGTCGACTTTACCAAACTCCACCGTGCTACATCACATGTCCTATTGCCATCTGCTGAGGTGTTTTTCACAATCATTCCAGCCAACTCCTGCCATGAATCTCTGTCCTGAACCCTTAGTTCCATGCCTCTTTTCTTAGTGCAATTTTCCTGAGCGCACCAGCTCACTTCTAAGGTCATATTAGCTTCTCCACTCGAATCTCCACCAGAATTTACTCCTGCTTTGTCTATCTGGCTCACTGGCCAGGATACATAAAATTCCTCTGTCTCATACGTGACAACCCCAGCATTTTCTATCAGCTTCACGTCAGTAGACAACTCTAGCGCGGTCTGTGCTAAACTTATTATCAAAATTATAAATGCTGAGCCCACAACAAATGGCGCTGTCAACAAAAATATGAGGCAACATCTGCGCCTCCTTCTTCTACTTCTATCCCTGGCTAATCTTTTAACAACCCTATTAGCCAATTCTTCACATCCTTCCTCTTCCGAGCTGTATTCCTCTATCATTCGGTCATCTTCCATCGCTTCGTCAGTGACCTCTCCTGGGCACCTGTAACAATAGGCCCAGTGGGTCCATTACCACTAATTTAGGCCATGTTTGGGTGCATCACCACCCTAGTACCCTCATGTATAGTACAATTCTCCCTATAGTACAATCGAGAGCTGGAAATCCAAGCTCTGCTATAAGTGCTCCTAATCCATTCTTGCCTACAGGTGATTCCTTCTTTCACTTGCTTCTGACACTCCAGTCTTACCCACAACATCTCTGGCCTCACAACACACTCTTTTACTTCACATTTCACAAACTCTACACTTGAAGGATCTCTCACGGCGTCACTAATTTTCTTCCACAAATTGCTACACCTCTTTGCCTTATTCATTATATATTCATCTTTCTGGTGTAACCCCTGTTCTCCTGCAACTTTTGGCGTGGTGTTTTCACATTTGCTCTCTATTGGCAAACCCACCCACTCTTCATATACCAAAGTGCAGTTGTTACATGTCACATCCAGGAACTTCTCAACTACAATGCTCGTGTTGGTCACAAACAGACCGACACCCAATACTATCATCAATATTGCGCACACAGCACTAGCTGCCGCAGCCATCACATCCAACACTTCCCCGGGCTTCCTTGAATTTCTCTCAACTGCCCCCATTTCCACATAAATTCCGGAGTCAGAGTCGCTCATGATCTTCAACTTGCCGACCTGCAATGGAATTACTCCTTTAGAAATAGTTAGGACTTGGAGGGTCACATGACTCCCCAGACTCTCTGCTCCCCACTGGCTTATCCTTATTCTTATCATGCCACTTCTTGTACCAATTGGTCCACCCCCTTTTTCCTTTGGGAAATTTACATATACTCTTATTAGTCATAACCACCTGAGGAGGCGACTCTAATCGGCAAACTGCCGACATGCCATAGCATGCTTGCTCTGCTTCTTGCACCCTTACTTCACGCATCTGTACCAACAACCTGACCCACTTTCCTGAGGCCCCTCTCACTGTTCTCACTGCATTCCATTTTTTGAGTATCAACGGATACTTTACATCGTTCCTAGTACCAGTGGTTACCCAATCCACAGTATTTGCTGCCACTCTAAATATCCCCCACACCTTCGAGGATGACTCTACTGCAGGCCTATCACGCCATGCTTCAGCCAATTCTGCTCCTAAATCAGTTAACTGATCCTCCTCCTCTGAGGTCTGACTGCTAAGCCATTTTCCAAAACCCCTTATTTTTATTGCCTTGCCCTGTTTTATCACGGGGATTCTATATTGATTTTCCAGATTTCGTTCCATGGTTTTATTGTCCCATACTACTCCTGACCTATAAGCCAACAGAGTCACCGGAATCACCCTGGTGCTATCAACACAACCACAATAACCCCAACTTGTAGTTCGACAATTGCACTCTTCTATGTGCTGGTCATTTCTAGTGATTAGCCATCTTTGGCCCTGGCTGACCCAGCACTCCTCACAAAAAGAAACTTTATATTGCCCCACTAACTCCAAGCCTTTCCCCGTGTAAGGCTCGTCTTCAACTGCTACCCCTCTGCGGTTCTTTCTTTTCCCTATCCATTTCAACTTAAAACATTCATCACCACACAGCACACATCTGCCTGGATCATATGACCCAAATTTCACACGCATACCAGACTCCGCTCCAGGCAAAGCCTTCCCAACTCTCACACACTTTTCACTCGCCCAAACGACAATTATTCCTGGTGTGATCCAACCTTGGTCCTGCACAACAGCAGACAACTGAGATGCAGCGCCCCCCTCCCACTCCCTTATATTCCCCCTGTTGTTTCCCTCTCCCTCCCCCCTGTTCCCGCTATTCCCCCGCGTGGCTTCTGCCATTTTAGTATTAGTTGCGTCGGATTTACTTTCTTTCCGCTTTTTAACGTTATTAGGTTACCTTCAACTGAAGCTATTTCGTCGCTTCCTTCCAGATCGGTCCTAACGTATTTTCCAGCACTTATTATGCCTCTCTTGACCCACACCTGATCTCCAACCTGTAATACACATGGCTTTGGATCAGTTTCTTTCTCATGTCTCTCCAACTTTGGCATAGATAGCCATTGATTGATTTTTAGGAGCCTTACAGGCTCATCCCATGGTTCGTCTGACTCTGCGATCAGCTCTTTTGCCCTCCCCACAGCTCTCTCCGCGCATCCATTCGTTCTGCTCGAATAAGGCGTCGATAATATATGCTGAATTCCTAACGCTTCTAAGGCGTTTTCAAACTGCATGGAGGTGAACATAGTGGCGTTGTCTGTCCTTACAGATTCTAGCTCGTCTAGCGGCGTTACATACTCACATAGACACTTCACTGCTTCATTTGCAGACTCTCTTTTAATGGGATAAACTCTGGTATATCCTCCTGCGTTATCCACTATAATTAAGAACTTTTCGTGACCTTTCCTAGTCTTACTGCTGAGGTGGCCTACGTCCATCGATATGTGACGCCCTTGGGTTGCACATTTTATCTTTAGTTCTTCAGTCTGCACTTTTCTCATTCCCCCTTTGAGAGCGCACCGTTCGCATGCCCTCTTTATTTCCTGGTACTTCTCTTTCCATCCCGGGATCAGTATCCCCTGTCTTTTAAACCACCTAGTGATCCTTTCCTGTCCTGCATGGCCCAATGTCTCATGCGCCATTTTAATAAAGCCTTCCATTTCCTCCTCTGGCACTACTACTTTCCCCTCGTGATACCATGACTTAGGAACATATGCTGCCCTGGTCTCTAAAAGAGCACCTGCATGTCTTAACTGAGCTAATTTATCCACTTCCTGATTTCCCTTTCCTTTCTCATCTGTCACAGGGCGATGGCTATGGATATGTTCTACCCAAATCCTTTTCCTCTGTGCAAGCTGTGATATAACTATCCATTTCTCCATGTGTTCTAATTCCTTCCCCTTGTGAGTCTGAAAATTCGTTTGCCTCCAGATGTCCAGATTTTGATCAAACCCCTCGACTACATATTTGCTGTCCGAAATAATTTTAATATCTCGGAATTTCTTCCTGTCTGCCCAAGCCAGGGCCTTCATGAAGGCCTCAATCTCGGCAGTCTGTGCTGACCCCTTCACATGACCTTTCTGCTGAAACAATCTTCTACCTAATGGATCATAAGCGATCCACGCCCAATAAGCATTGTCTCTGTCCTGGTTCTTTTTGCTTCCATCTGTGTAAATTATTACTTTAGGCAAAAACTTCAACTTTTTCTCTTCACTGACTGGTTTTGTGGGTGGATCTCCACTTAGCCTAAACTGCCATTTTGGGTCTATTAGCAGCATCTGCCATTTCCCCCATCTTGACTGATAGGCTTTAGCTCCCTCTACTGTGTCCTTTGATAACTCTTTTAACAACGGCCAAGTAGTCCTTATGTCCACTGACTCCGGGTCCCCATATTTCTTAAGGCCTTTATAAGCTGCATAAAGCAGTGACAACTCTTTTTCCAATCCGGTGTATCTTAGTTCGGTAGGAGAGTATACTTTACTGATTAATAGACTAGGCTGTTTAGATCCTTCATTGTACACCCATAAAGTTCCTCCTCTGTCCGTCAGCTCTGTCTCCACCCGTAGTGGTGTTTGTGCTTCTCTGGGCTCTAACTCTACCGCCTTCTCCTTGCTGTACTTAATCAGCGTGTCCCATTCGGTCAGTTCCTCAGGGGTCAACTCCCGGTTGTGCACTGTCATTTTGTCACCTTCTCTCTTTCTCAAACCCCTTTTCAAGTCATGTATTACCATTGCCTTTTCTGCAAAATGTGGTATATGCCCGCTCACATAAATTAACTTCCCCATTGCCGACTCTAAATCTAACAAAGTTTTGGGTACGGGGATATTTTCGAAGTACTCTGATGCCACTGCTCTACCTACTTTGTTTATTGTAAATCCTAGGTATTTCACTTCACTTACTCCTATCTGGCACTTCTTTAGACCTATCTTCATCCCTGCTTCTTTTAGCCTCTTTAAAATTTCATCTAGCATATAAAAATGCTCCTCTTGTGAGTCTGTTGTCCAGTATATGTCGTCAACATATACTGTAACATCTAGCCCTTCCATGATTTTCTCCATCTGCTCTTGGAAAACTACTGGGGAATTTACGTATCCCTGGGGCAGAGACAGCCACCTATAGCCTTTCCCTTTATGCTGGAAACACGTTTTATAAGTACTATAGTGCTCTAATTTACATGACCAGAAACCATTAGACAGGTCGATTACACTTTTATAAGTTTTAGCTGGTAAAAACTCTAATGATTTTCTCGGGTTTAAATTCTGCCTCACGTCTTTTTGGGTTATTCTGTTTAGCTCTTTTAGATTATGGACCGGCCTAAATGTCCCATCTTTTTTCGGTACTGCTTGAATGGGCATGATACAGGGCGGATTCGGCTCCTCAGCTATTACTCCTAATTTTAGCAGTTCTTCAATTGTCCTTCCCAATTCCTCCTCTGCATCAGGATTTAACGGATACTGGGTATATTTTCCTGGCATTCCTCCTAATATTACGTGTTGGAAGCCTTTTAAGCACCCTACATCGTTTTTAAAACCTGCAAAAGCGCCCTTGTCCAGACTTTCTTTTAGTTTTTGTTTATCTAGCATAGATTCAGCTAAAATTTGTTGCTTTTGAGCTTCGACATCATATTCTTTCATCCAATTTACTTCTAGCGATTCTGCTGCCTTCAGATCTTTTAGGCCTAATAAATTTAGTTTTCCTTGTATCCCTACAATTTTTCCCCATTGCACTCTGTTAACTCTTTTCACACTGCCATCTGCTAACTGGACTTCTACTGTTTCTTCTAAGCATTCTGTGGGTGTTTTTATCACGCTAATGTCTGCCCCGGTATCTATCACGAATTCGGTTGCTTTTGGTCCATTTTTCACTAAAGCTCTCAGCCTGCCATCTCGTTCGTAAGCTACACGTTCAAGTTGGGAAAGTATTTCGCTTCCCACTCCCTTACTTCGCGAGTCACTCTGTCCCTCTCTTGCTGATTCAGAGTTTTCCATGTGTCCCCTGATACCCTGGGCGGATCGGGTGCCCCTTCTGGTATCGGTTGCCTCTTCCAGTATCTGTATTTCTGTTGCCCGAATCTCTGCGTTCCCCCGTCTACCGGTTGATCCTGGCGGGCTCCCTGTTCTTGCCTGTTGTTTGGCCTGTCTCCCTGCCTGTTCCTTGGCCCTGGCCTGTTCTGATCCCAATTGTCTCTCTGCCTGGGTGGCTCCCAGCTGCGCTCCTGTCTCTGTCTCTCCCAATTGCCTGCTCTCCTGGGCTCCTGTGTCTCGTTTCTCCACTGCTGGTGCTGAGGGGCACCCTGGTTTGCTTGGGCTCCGCCTGTTCCTCTTGACTGGCTCCCTACATTCTGCCGTGTGGAATTTTCTTGGTTGTACTGAGAGCGGGGGCCTTGCTGGCCCCCCTTTGCGTTTTTTGCCTTCTTTTGTTCACGGCGAAGTACAGTTAAACTATCAAATTGCTTGACCCTGGCGAGCTGTTCTGATCTGGACAAGTCTGGCCACTGTACTGCCAACATTGCCCCCTTTTCCAATTTCGTTAGGAACCTAACCACCTGATTCATGGTTGCTCTTTTCTCTTCTAGATCTGCCAAAGCGAGTTGTAGAGTAAGTTGGGCATCATCTACTAATCTTGCTTTAGTCTCTATTAGTTCGTCTATATCTTCCTTTCCTGGCTCTGAGGGCAGTGTTTTCAGTGCTTGTAACAGGGTGAATGAACGGGGCAAATTTAGCCCCTGTTTTAGATTTACTGCCCATGACACCATTTTGTTACGCATTACTTCATTTGGGACTCCACTTACGTGACATCTTCTCAAATATTCTCTGCTAGTCTCACCCCTATCTTTCTCTGGGAAGAGGCCCACCATAGCTGCGAACTCCATCTTTGTACTCCCTGATTCATTACCTTCGTCCTCCTCTTCTGAGCCTAAAATTGTTTCTCTATTCATCTGGGGCGTGGCAAATATGTTTCTTTCAACTAGCCCTGAACGTTGTCTTGAGCGGCCCCTGGGCCCTGGGTCTGAGTAAACCCCGGAAAGCGTCCCTGTGGGTCGCTCAGGGCTATCTGTGCGCCATGGTCTGGTCTGTGCCGGTATTGGCCTATCTGGGGTGCTTGGACGCTCTATAGCTCGTGCACTCCTATGCCTGTCTATTCTTCCCTCAGTTGGATACAGCTGGGGACCCCATGACTCCTCCGGCGGGCTTTCTGACCTGTTCCTCCTCTGGTCCTCTATAAATCTCTCTACTGACCTATCTCTCCTTATTGCTGCCTCCCGGAGATAATCATAGCTTTGGGCTGTATATGCCTCCTTCCATGGCCGTGTCACTCCTTCCATGCCATAAATTTGTTCCGCAGTGAGAGCCCTCCTTGTGGCCTGGCGCTCTAGCGCATTGGCGCTGTACCAATTCAGGTCCTCCTCCTCCTCATCTCTCGCTAGATCATCGTCCTCCGGGTCATTGACACCCAGGTACGGTGCCCATCTTCTCCCCTGTCCTTCGAGGGTGATACTACATGGCCAGTCATCTAAGTTTACCGGCTTAAGGGTAACTGGTTTAGCCCGTCTGTCCCTGGCCCTGGCATAGCAAACTCTAGGTGGGGCTACGTTTGGATCTGCAGGTTCCTGCGGCCTCTGTAGAGGTCCGGGTGTAGCCGGTCTAAGTGGCCCACTCGGAGAACCTTTTGGAGACCTACCTGTTGGCCTGCCATCGTTCTGCTCCCTTAAGGGGTTCCGCCTGGGAGGTCTACCTCTGCCAGGTCGTTGAGGAGGCTGCTCGTTATCACTAGCACCACTGTCATCACCGTCTCCTCCTCCGCCGTTGCCTCCAGTTACGAGGCTGGGCTGTTTGTTATTTTGGATGGGCCTAAAAGAGACCCTAGTGGTTACTGGCTGGGGTGGACTCTCAGGCATTTGCTGCACCCGGTCCATGGCCTCTTTAATTTTCACAGTCCGCTCCCCTGATGTACCTGCTGCTACCAGTACCCATAAATTTATTTCAGGCAAATCAAGTTGTGCGAGAGAGTGTGTTAACCACTCCTGCAGACGGGACTTAGTTACTCTGCCCAGTTTAGGTGGTGCCCCTTTTAGTACGGCTGTAGAACAGGATGATTCACAGATCCCTCTAACGGTTTTGCTCCATACATCATCCCAAATTCTCTGGGTTAGCTCCCCCTTTATCTCCACTGCATGTACTCGTTGGTACGGGGTTTTCTGTCCTTCTACATCTAGGGTGTAAATCTGATTTTGGCAATTCGTTATGTGTTGCCGGTTAGCTTCAGCTAGCATTTTCCTCCAATTTGGTCTCCCAATTATTCTCCTGACCCAGCCATGGTCTTTGTCTTCATTTAACAGATCTGAGGTAAAAAAGATTAGGTCTGATCCTTGTTGTATCACTCCTTCGTCTGGCTCACATTCAGCAATTACCAAATGTCCCTTGCCTACCCTCAGGCTCTGATATACTACCTCTGTCACTTCGGATTCTGATTCATCCTCCTCTTCTTCGTCTGTCCCATCGTTGAGTGGGGACATCTGTGCTACAGGTCCTACGGGTCTTTCTGCACTAATGCCTGGACGTGACTCAGGTGTTTCGCCTGCTACTTCCTCTCTAGCTGGCTCCTCCGGGGTATTTACAGTTGTTGACCCTGGTAATGGCTTTGGTTGATTAACGGGAGCTCTAGTCCAGAGTAATTTTCTGAGCCTGGCTACTGTTCCCCTGGGATCACTACCCCTTGTGCGTGGCATGTAGGAACCCCTATTTTCTACTTCTTCCTGCATGTAGTTTCTTACTTGAAGTACAGGGCTCCTACTCCAAGATGCTACTCTTCCGCGCTGGCTAGACATGGTCAGTCCTGGGCCGTCTTGTTCTATTAGTTCTGGGTCCTTAGCTACCCAGACCCCGTATTGTGTATATTGTCCGCTACTAGCTCGATTATTATACCTTTCATCATATTTTGCTCTAATATATCCCCAAGTCTGTGTCTCTTCTGCTGTGTATTTTACCAGTGCGGCTTCTACCGCGCCTGCCAGACTTTCGTCCGGGCATAACACTATGGGCCGGACCGCTCTCATTTGGGCAGCGTTGCATCCTATCGCTAAAGCGCGTACTGCCAGTTGTTGAGCATACTCAAACAACCCTGATCCATGCACTGTCACAACTATCCCCCGTATGGGCTCTAGACCTTTACTTTCTCTCTCCTCCTGCATTTGATCTAGGGCCGAAAGAGGCCCTAAGTAAGATTTCACCAATTTCACCATTTGATCTAACTCAGACATCTCCGGACTTCGTTTGGACCAACAGTGATGAATTACTGCCTTAAAAAACCTTTTCTGTGGGTCATCCTGATTATGAACTAGGTGCATTGTATCGCTATGCTCAGGCAGAGGCAAATACTCTCCGAGCATGTGTTTGTGGTTGAGGGTTTCGAAAGGCCATGCTTTCCCTATGGCTAAAGCTATACCTCCAGCGTGAGTTAGCTGTATATTGGCTGAATTCACTATGACTAGTGGCTCAACTCCTAGTGCTAACCAGTCTACTTCCTCTAGCTGGGCTCTGATTATTAGTACCCCTTCTGTTAGTGTTACTATTCCCTGTGTAGACCTATGAGTTCCATCTACTGTTCCTCCTCCTGCTGCCCCGGGACTGTATGCCGGCGGGAGCGCTGCTTCTACCTCCTCGTCATCTGTTACCGGTTCACTAGCATAGCCTCTACTCTCTCCCACTACTGAAAACTCGTCACCCTCGTCCGGGGGCTTTGACGTTACTTTTACTGCCACTGACATGTTGTTCACCTCCAGCACCCAACCCCGTATAAAAACCCCTGTTATCTATAATGAAAATTTCGGTCGTCGCTCCTATCGCACCCGGTTCGCTAAACCGTGTACCTGTATAAGTGAATCCCCCTACTCCTCGGGGACCACGTTCCTGACCTATCAAACTGTTACCCTAACAAAAGTTCGGTCGTCGCACGTAGCGCCCCTTGTGGACGCGGCTCTCCTAACCGTGTGCCTATAATTAGTGAATCCCTCGCTCTTCGGGGACCACGTTCCTGACCTTTAAAAAGGGACTAGGTGGTGGCTGAACCACCACGATGGCGTACCCCCGTCAGTGGTTTGTGTGGGCTGCGACCCTTCTGACGCTAGTCCTACCCGCTCGTGTCCGTAGCAAGGCAAATATAAACCCCCTTGTTGTCCAGAGGTGAGTGGAGCTCGCCTATTTTCGCAGCTAAGCGACCTCACGCACTGGTGCCTGTAGAGTAGCAAATCAGAGGGTGGCCAGTCCTCCTCTTCACTACCCTCGAGTTTTAACGGTTAGCTAGGGTCAGTAAGGTGTCTCACCCGGATTTATATCTACGACCTAAGCAATTAACGTTAGCGATTAATTAATTACTCAGGTCCCTGTTCGGGCGCCATGTCGAATCACCGCAGTGGTAGAGCAACTTTAACAACTTTTACCTGAGGGAGAGACACCCCATGACCCATATTGATAACCCCTTTAAAACCCTTTTACCTCCCAAGGTTGGACCAGGACCAGCCCAGAAAAGTGTAAGAAAGTGTGAAAAACCCTACCTTACGAAGATCTGGTCTCCTGCGTGTAGAATTATAAACTACTAAACTTTTAGTCTAGCTAAAAGAAGAGGAGATCAAGTGTGGAGACAAAAATGAGGTGTAGTCAGTAAATGTCTTTTTTGTGTGTTTATTGCCAAGCGAACTTCAACTGAGGGTTCTAAGTCAGGTATGTTCAATGTGACCTGGAACAGTGAGAGATTTTGGCTACTGTCTCAATGGTAGACAGGCGGGTCCCACATCTAATCCAGACTTGTCAGGTATCGAACTACCTACACCCATTCAGCCGGTGGGTACAAATGAGGCACGATTCGATATGGTCCTGGATCTGGTGAGAGACTCTGGCAACTGTCTCAATGGTAGACAGGCGGGTCCCACCTAAACTCCTAGGCTTCCAAGAATCGAAAGGCTCTCACCCAAATCGGTGGCAAGCACTTGAGGTGACTAATTGGGTGCGAGACTGCCCAGTCTCCACGTCAAAAAGACCTCGGGGAAATGCGTCAATGAGTGTGAAACACAAAGTCTCCACGTCAAAGAGATCTCCGTTTGCTTGCAGAATGAGTACAGCTTATATACAGTTTACAAGGGGCTTTCCAAATCTCAAGAACCAATCAGTGTTTGACAGCAAGTGTGGCCTGCCCACTAGGTACTTCCCCTCTATTACAGATATGGTCTGTTCCTGTGCACTCAGTGAACCGGAAAGTTTCCAAATATGGTCACTTCCTGTGCACTCAGTGAACTGGAAAGTTTCCAAATATGGTCACTTCCTGTGCACCCAGCGAACTGTAGAGTTGCACCTGCGCAGCTGTGTCTTGAACTTGTCTTAAACTCACTGAACTTTTGAACTTTGTCTTAACTTCAATTTAGAGCAAATTTAAGCTTTTAATTCAATGTCAGTTATAGCCAGCCCAGTTCATACTGTCAAACATTGATCTTACAATTATTACCTTGTTATTACAAGCATAAGAAAACATTTTAATAAGTATAAAAGTATAAAAAGTATAAAAGTATAAAAGTAAAAATAAAACAAAAGGCACTTTGGTTATATTATAATGTACCATTCAATCATTTAGCATCAGATTGTTACTTAAATGCATCATAAAATCAAAACAAGCTATAAATGCAGTCCTAAAATATAACAAGCAACTAGCATAAACTAGCAACATTAGCACATCCATAAGGTCCTTTTAGCTAAAACATTCTTTTAACCAATTGAGCAACTTAGGCACCTTTAATAATCATAATATCATAAGCGTATCAAATAACAGAATAAAGCTAATCGAATACCCATTTAATAGATGAGTCTAAATTTAGCAAGTTGATATAGATAAGTCGGTAAATCAGTAAATCAATCATATTTACTTCATAACTTCAGCATAACATTTTAACTACCTTAAGCATTATTAAAGCAGTGTGACGTCACGTTCACGCACCCTCTGGCGACCCCTGCTGGGATCCTTCAACACATATATATAAGTCGCATTTGTGGGGAAATAAATTTTACAAAATCCAAGACCAAGAACAGATTTAGCGATAAAAACTCTTGTAAATTAATGAATAAAAGATGTGTTTAATGCCATAGTTTAAACAAAGCAGTTAAATCAATGGAGAGAAGCAGGTGGCGGACCTCCCAGTACAAAGACGTACATATAGTGCATGTTTATTTAAGCTGCATTGAACTTAAAGAGGAGGTATTACGCTAAATCACTTTTCTTTTTTTTTTTAGGTTTCTACCGTGTTATAATGCCGTTCCCATCAAAAACACGCCTTAAGTGGTTTTCGATATTATTTGTGCACGTTTCAGTAATTTAGCGATTACTCCGGGACCCTATTCGAACCCTCCTTACGACTATAACATTCTGTACGACGCTCCGCCCACAAGCCTACGTCACCCACGGCCCAACGCGACGATTTTCCCGTTAATATACCAAAAAACATGACACAAAACTGTACGCAACAACTTCAGCTTGATTGTGTTGTGCTAGCGCTCTGAAGGTGAGTGACTTAGCGTGGAGAGCAAAAGGGAAACGGGAAGAGGGGGGGCGTGTTAATACAACATTTCCAGCTAATTTTCCAAACAATAAGATAAAATCGTGATCTAAATAGCGTTATGTGAAGTAGAAGTTAAACACGACGTCTTTAATAATGTATCGGGTCGTATCTTGCGCGCTTAGCTAACCCAGGAGTTGCGCTAATTCCAATTTGTTAGCTCACCTCCGCAGCTCTGTGTACGCTGTGGTCCATTATGTGAGCCTTTACTAAACCGTGTCTTCTATACACCGCACTTAGCACCTGATAGCTTGACCCCAAAAGGTCGCAACACGGCAGGTATCCATGGCGACAGCTTTGCCTGCAGAAAAATAAGCCGGCCGCGGCGTAAAGGGACTAAATATGATGTGCATAAATAAACGCGTCTTTGCGAGGAAAGGCACACGGATTTACAAAACAGTTTTATAATAAAGCACTTTCTATTCAATTATTCATTCAATTCCCACATTACGAGGTCTATACTTTGAGCAGGTACTGATACTTTCGACTACTTTTTAAAGAACTAATTTCCATGTAAAGGCACAGTATGTAACTTTCCGGAGTTGGTACGTCACCTGCACGATTCCACAACAGACAACAGAAAGTCGGAACATTCTCCATAGAAATAGATACATTTTATGCCGTACTGTGGAATATTATAACCAAAGGAACAACTTCCATAGAAACAAGTAGAAGGAGGTCCTTTTTAGCACAAATACAAGTCAGGTTTGTGGAGATGCAAGCCCGCTCGCAGTAAGGACACGTGTTTTTCTTAGTTTTTCAGTTGAATATGACAAGAATAAGAACAACAATATAATAATAAACAGTCTAGAACCTTTTTTTTGAAGTAGAAACACTGACCGAAGAACTAGTAGCCGATGTGTGCGTCAAAAATGCTGTTTGGGGTGAACTTTCAAGTAAATTATAAGACGGTAAACATTTTCTGAATTCAAACAGGAAAAAACGCACAAATGTTTCCGTAACGTTCTAAAAAAAACGTTGAATTTGATTTTGATTTTGTTGAACTATTGTGTTGTCCATTTTGATCTAAACGTTGCACTGTGTAACTTTTCTGCCTGCTTGTCTACAGTACGGCAATTTATGTAACTTATCTGTCACCATGGCGACTAGTGTGACATCATCAGGCCGAGTTCAAGTCAGTTCTGTGGAGAGGGAAACCTGCTCACAGTAAGAATGCATGTTTTCAAGGTCCTATATTACACGAAATTGACTTTTGTGCGTTTTCAGCAACGTTAAAAGGTTGTTACCTCATTTTTATTATTATTTTTATTATTTATTTATTCGGTCATTACATTCAAATCATTATTATTCAACTTGTATAAGGTTGTACGTAACATTTCTATCATGACCGAAAGGGTTTTTTAGGCTAAAGTAAAAAAAAACAAAAAAAAACTTATAATGCCTCACCCATTTTAATAATAACACACAAGATTTTAAAGAAAAGCAGCATCAGTTCTACAACATATGACTCAAAATGTAAACAAACGAAAAACTACAAGCCACGACAGTTCACGTAAATCATTCATGAGTCCCGTAATTTTCAAAAAGTAATATTTTATACTGTACGTCTTTTTAAATGTTTCTATTGTGTAGGAGCTTTTTAATTTATCATCGAGGTTGTTCCACACACTAACGCCTCATTGAAAACGTACCTGGAGTTGTGTTTTGTTTCATTCGCTCAATCTCTTATTATTAGTCCGTCAAAATGCTCTGTTCCACCTTGTGATGTCATGAAGAGGTCGTTTTCAAGTTAACAGCTGCTTTTTACCTTTTGCTCAGTAGAGATTCATAAATCCAGGGCTGAAATCATTTAATTATTCTCATGAAGGTGTAGTTTTTGGAGCAGGGGTGTCAAACTCAAATTCACAGACGGTTAAAAAGTTAAAAACTAACAAACAAACTAAATATTCATTGAAAAATTTGCATGATTTTCAGAAGGCGTGGATTAAATTTGACAGGTAACAGACACTAATAAGCGTCAACAGAAGTGGTGGAGGCCGACGCTAACACATTTGCAAAGCATTCTGGGAGTCGTAGTATTAGAGGTGCATGCGCTATGTGTATTTGGTATGATCTCGCGGCCAAATATAATTATATCAAGGGCCAAATTCAGCTCGCGGGCCTGAGTTTGACATGTCTGCTTTGGAGTTTAAAAACACAGCACTTCCTGAATGAATTACCACGTGACATCACAAGGTGGAACGGAGTGTTTTCTGTGTGTGTGTGTGTGTGTGTGCGATTTGTGTGTTAAACATGTGTGAATGAAAGAAAACACAACTCCAGGTGTGTTTTTGATGAGGAAATATCGTAAAATGGGCGCTTTAAGGTAATTTTAGTGACATTTGTTTGTGCCTAGGCGAGATCATTTATGCCATACTGTGTAGAGTGTACCGTTAACTTGAAGTAATCCCTGAAGTTTACTTGAATAACCGTATTAAAATGAGTCCAATTGCACAGAGTTTGTTTTACTCGGGGTCTAATGTAGCAGAGTGCATTAAAAGCCAAGCACAATGAGAAGCAATTAGCGGCAATTACCAGTCGCCGTGGGATGTGCTCGAACAGAGAAGGCTGCAGTTCAAACGGAGAAAGGGAACAAAAGGTAAAATCATCTTTGTTTTTACGCTTCATTAATTTATATTCACAACAAACATGTTTTGATTGTGAAGTGGCCGAATGTATAAGCCACAAGCACATTTTTGTCGTCCGAAAACTGCATTTTTCACCAGGGTCGAGACAGAGGTAACGCAATTTTGTTACGTAAGTGAAAATACAGATACCGGAGCGAAAAATACTCACGCGAAAGTAAAAGTATCACATGAAAAAAAACCCAAAAAAACCAAAAAAACGATTTAAGTGAAAGTATTAAAGTACACGTTTAAAAATGTGCTTAAGGAGTAAAAAGTAAAAGTATTTCGCGCAGACTTTGAGACCTTAAGGCGTCAAACGTAGTGATTTTGATAAAGATTTGTGCTGAACTAAAATCGTTGTTTTGTCCAAGCTGTTTTTCTTTGTATATTTTTGTCACTCAAATCACGAACGTGTGAACAAAATACTTTTACTGTTCAGTCGAGTTCAAAAATGTATTGGAGTAGAAAGTACAGATACTGTGCTCAAATGTAGTGAAGTAAAAGCAAAACATATCCACTTTAAAATATATTATTACTTATACTTTGTTACGTTCCACCACTGCAGTTAACCAAGCGCAGTGGTTTTGGGTCAATATTTACGTCACATTTACGCCTCTTCTGCATAAATGGGACCAGTTTGTTAATAAAATGCATAAAAAAGTGATACTCCAAACACTATACCATCACCAGATACTTCTTCTTTCACCGTTTGTTTGTTTTTTACAGTGAGGAAGTGTATTTTTGGTTCGTTTCACGCACTTGTCTCTATGGGCAACTGAAGAACTGCAGTGTGTGTTGCCCAGGTAGAAACTTGTGAAAACGAAGATCTATATCGGTGGTTGAAGAGACAAAATACGTGTTGGAAAATGCGCTCAACCTCGTCAAACCTTTAGATTTTGGGATTGCGCTAAAATAATACGGGTGCAACTATTTTTTAAAGAACCAATTTCCACGTAAAAGGCACAGAATGGAGTTTCTGGAGTCCAAGGAAACCAAAAATCGGAATATTCTCCATAAAAATAGATACGTTTTAGGTCATACTGTGGAATATTATAACCAAAGGAACAACACTTCCATAGAAACAAGTAGAAGAAGGTCCTCTTTAGCCCAAATAAAAGCCAGGTTTGTGGAGACGCAAGCCCGCTCGCAGTAAGGACACATGTTTTTCTTTGTTTTTCAGCTGAATATAACAAGAATAAGAATAAAAAGTCTCGTCCAGCTCCTCACATGGGTTTTCATCTGTTTATTTTTTTGCTTAAATTTGTCCCGTATCCCGGTTCATTTGTGACAGCCATCCAAAAACAAGGCTTTGTTACCTGGCTCATTATCGCTCTAATGAGGAGCTTGTTTATCCAAAGGGCTCTATTAGCAGGGTCTATTAGCCTCACTTAGAGCGGGTGCATCTTAATCTGCCATTAGGATTCAGGGCCAGACAATGTTCCCGAGCCTACTCCTGGACATACATGCCGTTATGAAGGAAGTCTTTAACAGCTTTAACACACGAGGGTACTATATAGGCCTGCAGCGGGGGAGAGCCAGAACAGATAATAACAATCACGCAGCAGGGAAAACCAAGCGAGAGATGTAAACGTGTGTAAAGTCTAAACGGAGTAATACTCGGTTCTCAAACGGTGGTGCGGGTCCTTCTGGTGGTATGCACGCATTCCTCCATGTATTCCAGTTTTTGATTAATTTTAATGTGCTTTTTTCACCACTTTAGGTTAGCGTTTAGCTTTATAATTACTGCAGCATTAGCTCTAGCGCAGGGCTGTCAATGTCATTTTTATTGAAGGCCACATCAGCGAAATGGTCGTCATCGAGGGCCAGATGTGACTGAGGCAGTATAAATGTCATGTAAAATAAAAAGGTAACTACTTTATGACTTGTTAAATAACCGTTTCTGTATTACGTGTTCAAGTTGCAAATATTACGTGTCTGTGTAGCTGCGTATCTCCTGATAAACTGACATTTTTCTCTGCTCACAGACCTTCACACTGCGTCAAAAACACACACTCTGAAAAAGACACAATAGAGCTGGTTTCACTGACGCATGTTTTTTGGTTGTAGCTTTTGTGAACCTATTCTGCTGTGATTAAAGCCTTTCAATTCTTGGACAATTTGTTGTTTTTCTTGAAGGCTGACTTTTGAAATCCAAGCTCCGTGTTTGGTCTTTCACAACAGACCCTGCGTCATAACACAAAAAACATACAGGTTTTTCTCCTTGAAGCACAAACTTGTATTCCCCTTCACACCTTTCTTAAAACTGACCTCCATGTCAACAATTTTCCTCGTTCTGAACATTTTGGGATCATTATTTGCAAATATTTCTCAGTTCTACTTGTTGGGAAAAATCTCATTAGTTTACGGTCAATGCACACGTTAAAATGACAGTTATACCTTTTAATTTACCTTCTCGCGGGCCACATAAAACAACATGGCGGACCACATTTAGCCCCTGGGCCTTGAGTTAGACACACATGTTCTAGAGAATCTTAGCCAAGGAGAAAAGGTGTAACAATTCCTGCGTAACTGTATCCAATTTCTTTCATGTATTTGAGCTAAATAGCGCACTTGATTGTCCCATAATCAGGAAGTTAGCGTTAGCATGCTAGGTGCTGTTAGCTTAACCGTCATGGCGAAGCTCCCCACTGGTCTGGTCTGGCTGGGAAAAGTGATTGTAAACTCAAGGGGGGTAATTGGAACGTTCGGATTGCATAAGGTAAGTTCACAGGGTAGTAACTTTGGAATACTGCAAACTATTTAAAATGAAGTTGTTCTGTTTTTCACATTTTTTAACCAACCACCAACACAGAACCACAAACAAAGTAATGTGGTCTTCTCCATTTAGTGCAGTGAAGACTAAACGGCCTCTCCATAACGCAGACATTTAAGCCGCAAAAGGCGAAACACATTCACTCTTAAATAACTTTTGCCCCCGTTATCGCAATTCACTTTTATTCAAAACTACAACTCTTGTACCTCCGATCTGTGCCTCGGAGGTACAGCTAGAATGCATATACCGGTCAACTTGGCATTGGATTAAATTTAAGAACATTTATTCCAATGCATTTGCCTGCGATCCAGAACACACACCTCTTCAATACTTCGCAAATATGTGAGTGCGTATCAAAACAATCATGGCTACTCAAAGAAAAATGAAAAAAAAATATCAGAAGTGAAAAAAGTGTGGATTTCTGCAAAATTTGTCAATCTGAGGTGAGAGAAATGTACGTTTTACTCAAAATGATGGGTGACCAATGAGCTCGTGCCTTCGTTTCACATGAATCACTGAAATAAACAAATCTGACTGCACGACTATGTTTATTGCTTATAAACGGGGATATCAGTGTCGAGAAGCAGAACTAAAACAAACTACCCGTCCTTCACATATGCTCCAACTTCTCCCATCCTCTCTCACTTCCTCTCTTCATTTCACTCTCTTCACTCCATTGTATCATCTCACAGCTACACGTGCGTCCCATGTTTCATCCATAATTCACGGCGCGAGGTCAGGTCAGGCCGTCTCCGTGCTCCCCGTCTCCTGCCTGAGGTCTTCAGATCCTTCTCCGCCGTCATCGTCCGTCCAATTACTTCTGGTTCTTGGAGGTTTGAGAGACAAGCTGGGAGCGAAGTGTCCCAGAGCATGTGCTACTTTTAACTGCCACGCTGATGAAATAATGATGATTTTAGCCATACCTCACTGAGCACTGTATGCGCAGAGCTGAGGATGGAGGAAGAAACGGAAGAGACGAGGAATGAAGATGTGGAACGGCAAGTCCAGAATGATTTTTTTTTCTCCGTTTTAAACCAAGGGGCATCAGTCTGGTCAGCTCTTCCTCTGCTGCACCTCGAGCATGATTCTGCAAAACTCCACAACGCTTTTCCCTTTCTTTTCTTTCTCATTAGCAGCCATTTTTGTTTTAATATGGACACACCATACCCTTCTCTGATTGGTTAATCCACCTGTCAGTCACACCCATCTGAACTTGGGGAAGATTCATCAGTGACCAAACTCAAATCTTCGTAAAGTTTTGGAGAAGTTCGTGTTCTGGATACAAAACTATATGCATCAGTAGTATAAAGTCAACTGCAAAAAGTTAAAATTAAGTTCAAATCTAGGTATAATACTGAACAGGGTGCACAGTAATGCCAGATGCCCTTCCCGTTCCCTTCACCGCCGTCTTCGTATATTGTAACTGCAGTGTGGGAGAACAGCCTTGGATGGATGGGTTAGGAATGAACGAGCGACGCTTCAGACAAAGACGAACGTGAAACAGGTTTTATAAAGTAGGTCTGCATTGACACGTGTCCTGGAAATTATCCTGCTTCGATGCCGGTTTATTCCTGATTTGACTCTATTTCGGTTTTCTTCATAAACATATACACAGGTTAGAAGCAAAAAAGAAGTTGATGTAGTGTTTAGATCCACTTTAAAGTCGTCGAAAACGTTTGTATTCTTAGCCTAGTAGTGAAAGATGTGACGGGGGTTCGTGGGTAAAAACAGTTCTATGGTTGAAACGAAAAATAACTGATCCACACTGCAGTTTTTTATTATTTTAAAAACACCACAATGTGACAGGAAATATCATGAAAACAAATTATTTCAATACAAATCATTTATTTTCATCATCTTTTCTGTCACGTGTCTGGTCAGGTGACTCTCTGGGCTCGTATACTTGTAACGATTGGGAAGGGAGGGATCAAAGAGACAGGACTTGGCGAAAAGTTTAGCAATGTTTAGTAACAGTTTAACATTAAATGTGTAAACGAAGGTAGATTGATCAGGATGTTTGCCGTGGTCCAGGGGTAGAGCGTGAGCAGTGGGGTCTGAGATGAGGTGAGATGTGCCGGTCGTGGAGAGCTGGGTCGGAGACAGAGGAGCTGAGCGGGTCCAGGGGGAGGTGTGTAAAAAAAACTATCCATTGAGCCCATTTACTCCTGTTATATTACTGGTTTAGATCAGTTACTTCTTGTTGTCCCTTGTTGCACCACTAGAGCGGCGCGAGTGCACAACAAACTATTATTTTACACGGTCGCAAAATGTTCCGTGCATCCGCTCTGTCTCGGACTGACTTAATCTCTGAATTATAGTGTGCAACCCTTAGATGTAAGTATTCTGTGGTATTATGTTCAGAACTTCTACTTATAATTTGACCGTGTGTAGCTTTAGAGTTTTTGATTATAACTTTCACATTTATATACGCTCGCCTCGTGACTAGACGGGCCTCATATCGGTCATTTTGTTAACGTCTTTGTATTCACATTATGTAAACAACCACGCGGCCACTTGTGTAACCATTTTTATTTGTAATTAACGTATTCTTTATATTTATTTATTCTTTCTCTTGTAGATAACCACACACACACACATATATATATATACAAACCCACTCTTTCTCAAACATATACACCCACGGCCCAAGTAAGGACAATAAAGAAACGTCCTACCCATACCTGATTGTGGACTCCCTCCTTCTTCAGTCTCACCTGAACAAACGTCATCGCTGTCCTGACCCGACACCCTGCAGTGATTGCTCGCCAGCGTTCGAGCTACTGCATATTACAGTCCTCATTACAAGCGGAGTCTGACAAGGAGCAAAAAAAACATCCAACTTAGAATGAGTCACAAAGACCAAAAACATGAAACTGAGCCAAGCTGAGTTGTACCACTGTGGATCCGCGGACGATCTGGCGCTGAGTGTCAGGTCTGGGGGCCCCTTTGTCCTCCCCGGGTGCAGCTTGATTGCTGATTAGTTGCAGGTGTGCACAGGAGGAGCCTGAATCTCCGCCCAGCTCCAGGCTCAGGTACAGAAGGGAGGGGTTAAACGGTGCAGAAAGGACAGACTGGGATCATTACAATACAACAGGTGTGAAACTGAATCCTTCACGTCTGATGAAGAGCTGGACCCTGAAACGCCACATTGTTGCGCTGTTGAAATAATAAGCAGTAAAAGCAGTTCTGTGTCACGTCAAATATTGTCCATGTGTTTGTATATTTTACGCTGCAGCTTCACGTTTTGTACATTTCTAGTCGTTCTGATTCTTTTAGAGCTGTATCAATACCGGAGGTGTCGAAAATATCACTACTTAAAACGGATTCGCACATAGTTTCTCGATTAGACTCGGAAAAAGCGAAGAATTCTTTTTGTTCCACTGTAAATTGTGTACGGAAAAAGCCCGGCAGCCAAATCGCAGGCATCTATTCCCATTATTTACCCTGCGCTATCCTGTTTGGACATGTAGTGTCTGCTGATGAAAGCCTGAGCTGTGCACTGCACCTTCATCCGTGCATCTTTGCGTCTTCACCAGGAGATTTCAGACCTACCCGCTGTACGTACTCCCCGTCTGAGTAATGGAAAACGTACATAAGCACTGACCGGTGAGCACGGGGTAATTACCGACGGATCTCATATGTGCGGCAGTGTTTACAAAGTATAATGTAAAACGCCATAACCATTATATAGTGTGTGCGTTTGGTGTAGAGCTACTTGTGTTCTGGGAAAGGCTGGACACACATAATATGAGCATTTTTCAAGTTACAATTTCCTGTGTACGGCTCATAAACAGGCTTATGTAAACTGAATGGGCGGTGCATAAACACAAATGGATCCACAATGCGTTGGGGAAGGGTCAGAGGTCACGGTCTATACAGCGATGTAATGTCCAAAGGGAACGCATTTAATAAACATATATTTTTCTTCCGTTATGTAAGGAATCGGATTTGGACATTATTCTTTCTCATAGGAAAAGGGCACTGTGCAGACACTGATAACATCTGAGGATCAAACCCGCAACTTTCTTCATAATTTGAATCATTTAGTACTATATTAAAGTCCAAAAGGAATGTGGTCTGATGCATTTTGCACTGATTCGGTTACAGATGTTTTATTGCTAATAATAAATCAACCGGAAATGTTACGTAGTGGAGCGTTAAATTAGTTAATAAAAAGTTTTCACCCAAAAATTGAAAAGTTGGCAGTGTGGTCCCCGTTTCTGACTAAAATATATTGTGTAATTGTGTCTTTGGGCAAAACATATCCCCCATAGACAGTGGTGGAAGGTACCGAAGTACAAGTAGTAGTACTGTACTTAAGTAGCGTTTTTAGGTATCTGTACTTTACTTTAGTACATTTTACAGTGGATACTTTTTACTTTTACTTCACTACATTTAAAAACAGGTATTTGTACTTTCTACTCCACTACATTTTTGAACAGGACTGAAAAGTAAAAAGTACTTTTCAGATGATTTGAGGGGTTATTTTGACCATTTTTGTGGTAACATCCCGACTAAAGTTTTTGAGCTTGATCTTTGGCTTTGAGCAAACAAAAATAAATATAAAAATAAATAATAAATAAAAATAAAAATATATAAATAAAATAAATAAATACAAAATATAAAATAAATATAATAAAATAAATAAATAAATAAATAAACATTAAAAAAATACATTCATAAGAAAAAAATCATGACTGGATTTGTATTGCTACTGTTGAAAAAAAAAAAAAAAAGTCTTATTTTTAATCACTATGCCTACATTTAACACAAATTCCCAACACTTGTGTGAAATACTTTTACTTTTTACTCTTAAAGTACATTTTTAAACAGGTACTTAAATATTTTTACTTAAGCAGATTTCCTCATGTACTTCATTTACTTCTGCTTTTACTTGAGTAACTTTTTACCTCTGTATCTGTAACTAAACTGAGTACTTCATCCCCACTGCTGCCCATAGAGTCGTGCTGTGTGGGTCTGCGTGTGGCGATGTATGGATGTATGGGTATCTCCGCGGGGGCCATATAAATCCATAGATCATCATTATTATTTCATTTCCAGGGCGCGTAGCAGCGTCTCCTGAGCCGGTCCGTGTCCAAAGTGCTGTGCGTGTTTGTATTAGATCATTGAGTTCTGAATTAGGCGTCGGTGAAGTCCACAGTGAAACACACAATTAGCTTAATGAAGAGCATCCACATATCACACTCTGAGACGCCGGTGGAACAGTCGGCCGTGAATATTCATGTGCTTTGGCCTGGGCCGATGCATTTGTGCCTTTGTGAATACCAATCGTTACATTTGCTCCTCTGCCTGCACTCGCCTGCGCCGCCGTGCAGATAACAGCCTAATTAGCCTAATCTACAGCAGGTTTTTGGAGACGCTTCGGCCAGGGCCACATCTGTTAAACGTCCGCTTCACCTTTACCCAGAATATATTCACACTGTAATTAGGTTAGTCTCTGCTTACACAAGAGCTGCTGTTTACCATAATGGGGAATGAAATGTTGGGATGACATTTTTAGTGCTTATGTGATGTCATAACTTTGTAATGAATAAATGGAGGAGGTGAAATAAATAAATAAGTCAATAAAATCGTTACGGAAGAAATGCCATAGTCAGAGTGAGGTTTGTGTAATGCCTCAGTCGTCCAGGTATGATAAAAAAAAAAGGTCATACACTCTAATATTTGGTTGGACCGTCTTTAGCTTTGATTATGGCATTGTTTCGACGGAGATGTACAGCAGATTGTGGTCCTGAGCTGCTCTTGCGACAGTATTGGTACATTCTCAAGATTTATTTCCATCCAGTGTTGCGTTAATTTCTCACCAAGATGTTGCATTGATGATGGTCGAGTCTGACGCTGCTCAAAGCTTCTCCAGCTCATCCCAAAGATTCTCAATGGGGTTAAGGTCTGGACTCTGTGGTGGACAATCCATGTGTGAAAATGATGTCTCTGTCACAATTTGATCCTGTTGAATCCTGGCATTATCATCTTGGAATCTGTCCGTATCATCAGGGAAGAACAAATCCACTGATGTAATAACCTGGTCATTCAGTATATTCAGGTGTCAGCTGACCTCATTCTGCTGAACCTCGACCGGACCAACTGCAGCAACACCAACATATTTGCTTAGTTAAATCCAGGTGGAGACTTTTTTTTTTGGCCCAGCAGTGTCATATTTTGTTATATTTTGCATAACGGTTCAGGCCCTAATAGATGCTCGTTTTCCTTGTTTAGATTCAAACATTTAAATAGTAGATAAATGACGTCTCAGGCCCTCATTCCTGCTCAAAAACTGCCTCTTTAACTCCCCTCTCAACTCGTTTCTTTTCTTTGGCTAAGATCTGTACCTCATTATCTTCAAACAAGTGGTTCTGACATAGAGATGAACCGCAGATTGGCGTCCCGAGCTGCTCTTGCGACGATATTTTTACATTCTCACTGCAGTTTTCACTACACTGAATGGAGTAAACCACATTTCTTTGTAACCCAAGCACCTCGTACACATCATTTGACAGGCTTGGCTCCTGCAGACTCCAGCCACTGTATGAAAATAAGACAATACAAATATGTAAAGACAGTAATTCAGCTTGATTAGACACATAGAGCATTTGTGATATCATTTTTAAATGCTTTTTCAGTTGTTCGGGGTAATTGCAGCATGCTCGCTCCCAGACTTTGCCAAGACGTTGCCATTTTTGGTACGAACAAAACTTTCTGTATTCCTTTGTTCCGCGCGGCCCACTCACTAATAATAAGCTGTTCAAAAGCTTATGCAAAAGACGGCGAGCTTTGAAAAACATTTTAAGCTACGTGACAGCATTAATGGCCCGGAACCGAGGAGATACTTTGTTCTTTTCAAACTTTGCATAAATGTTTCAACTCATAACACAAAGTAAACGGCATCAACATCCGATTATAAACTTGAAAATCATTTATGATGCAGGTGACGATATCGCAAAGCTGGTACTGACTTCTGAGTTTAATCAAACTGGACACTCTGTTCCAACTTGTGATGTCATGAAGTGATACAGGAAGTGCTCCACTGTGTTTTTAAACTCCACACACCTTCACTAGAATCATTTGGATCATTTCAGCCCTGGAATTGCCAATTGCTACTGAAATAACGGTAAAATGTAGCTGTTAAACTTGAAAACTACCACTTCATAACCTCACAAAGTAAAACAGAGCATTTTGCGTTTTGTAGATATAAACAGATTAATAATAAAGAGTTACTCAAACATGTGCGAATGAAACAAAACGCAACTCCAGGTCTGTTTTTGAGCGTTATAACCAGGCTTAACGCTCACAAGAGTCACGTTTGCGTAATATAAGACTTTTAAAACAATATTTCCATCGTAAAGCGTTGACATCGCTCATATTTAGCGTGTGCGATGGTTTTAGCAGATGGTGGGACGGGCTTTAGCTCAAGCCTCCTCAGTGACAGATGGACATGAGATTATCTGCTATTAGATAACATAACAGAGGGGGGGCTGACTGCACACAAACAACAATTAGTTTGACCAATTCAAGATGAAGGTTAAAGCCTTTAACACGAGCCCTGTATTAATAAATGTCATACGTTTTATTTTATTTATTTGACAGTGGTATCATATCCTGCAATATCATGTGTAGTCCTGTAGTATTGTCTCTTTATTGGCAAAGTATATTGTAAAAAATCCATCTGTGCAGTTTGATAATCTACTAGTGTCAACTGAAATATTTTTATCATGGTTTTTATCAATTTCATCTTTTTGCGGACTCAAGTGCAGGAGTTCAAATATTTCGAGGTTTTGTTCACGAGTGAGGGAAGGATGGAGCGTGAGATTGACAGTTGGATCAGTGCGGCGTCTGCGGTGATGCGGTCGCTGTATCGGTCTGTCGTGGTGAAGAAGGAGCTGAGTCAAAAGGCAAAGCTCTCGATTTACCGGTCAATCTACTTTCCTACTCTCACCTATGGTCATGAGCTCTGGGTAATGACCGAAAGGACAAGATCGCAGATACAAGCGGACGACATGAGTTTCCTTCCTTAAAAATAGGCTGAGAAGCTCCGTCACACTGGAGGAGCTCAGAGTAGAGTCGCTGCTCCTACATGTCGAGAGGAGCAGCTGAGGCGGCTCGGACAGCTGCTCAGAATGCCTCTTTTACTCCTCTCTAGGAAGGTTTTCCGGGCATGTCCCACCGGGAAAGACCCAGGACACACTGGAGGGACTATGTCTCTTGGCCGGCCTGGTAACACTGGAGGAGCTGGAGGACATGTCTGGGGTGAGGGAGTCCCTGCTTAGAGTGCTGCCCCCACAACCCGGTTCCAGATAAGTGAAAGAAAATTGATGGATGGATGATGGTCAGTTTTGTGTAATATAGGACCTTTAACGCAATATTTTCCGTTATAATTTACATAGGTCTACTTTTTCATTGACTAAAACTATGATAGAAGTAGAAAGCATTTTGTCGATATTGATATTTCTGCCAAATAGTAAAAAAAATAACCACAAATGAATGAAAAGAACGAGTTTAAGTAAAAAAATAAATGAGATAAACATGTCTGTATAGATGTAGAGCCATATGTGAAGTAAAAGAAAAACCTGGCAACAGCTTTGGGTACATAAAAAATAAAAGCGGCAGTATCCTACAATCTAGACAGTAGCAAAGGTAAACACGTTATGAAATGAGTCCAGAGCTGGTGCCAAACGCCCGGCACGCACAGAGCAGCGCACGAGAAGGAACCTTAAAGTCTGTGATCACACACTAAAGGACGGAGAGGCGGTGCAGAGGCTCGTGCTCAGGGTAAACTTAAGGACACGAGCCAATGAGAGCAGCCAAAATAAACACGAGGATTTGTGACTCAACACCGCCACCTGGAGGCCGAGCGGGGGGAGTGCAGCGCGCGGTGACGTCACATGAAACAGCCCTGTAGGTTGTTGGAGTGAAATGTAGGGCAGATATTTGTCGTAAGCCTATATTGACTGCATTTGTTTCATAAGCGCATTCAAATATAGACTGCCAGGCTGTTACATAAGTCTACATGTTTACTGTGATATTAAAAAGAGCTGAAGGGTGCGGCTGTCTGTCTCTGCTTGCTATGATAAAAAATATATTAAAAAAAATAAATCAATAGATAAAAATAAATAAATAATAAAATAAACTAAAATAAAAATAGAATAAAGTAAAATTAAATAAAGTAAAATTAAATAAAGTAAAATAAAATAAAGTCAAATTAAATAAAGTCAAATTAAATAAAGTAAAATAAAATAAAGTCAAATAAAATAAAATCAAATAAAATAAAGTCAAATTAAATAAAGTCAAATTAAATAAAGTCAAATTAAATAAAGTAAAATAAAATAAAGTAAAATAAAATAAAGTAAAATTAAATAAAGTAAAATTAAATAAAATTCAATAAAATAAAATAAAGTAAAATAAAGTGAAATAAAATAAAAATGGATCAGGTTAAATGCCTTTTACTCTATAACTACGCAGCCTGTTGTGTAACTAGAGTGACCACCAGCTCATGTAAACAATGATCCACTTTAGTGTCAGTTGAATTTAGAAAGAAGTGACATTTACACAGAACTAAAGGATTTTCTCTCAGATGGATCCACCTTTTTTGAGTTGTGGGTTGTTTTACGTTGGGATTTATACCGTTCAAATCCCTCTGAACTGTAGATCACATGGTGTTATTGCAGTTTAATCTATTATATTATTATTTACCCCGCCACAAAATGTTAATTGCATTTCCAAAGCTATTTCAAAATGATCTTAAATTAAAAATACTTCATAAACTTTTTAAAAAACATTCAATTTGTCTCACATTGACTTACTTCCAAGTAGTTAGTGCTCGAACATAAAGTAAAAGTAGTTAAGTACTGCACTGAGTTGTCTGTACTTTATTTAAGTGATTTTTTTTACTTTTACTTCACTACATTTGAGAGAAGTATCTGTACTTTCTACTCCACTACATTTTTGAACAAGACTGAAAAGTAAAAGTACTTTTTTAATTATAGTTTAAGATCGGCTGAAAGGCAGAGAGGTTTATTTTTAACACAAAAAAATATACAAATAAAAACAGGTAGGGGGAAAAAAGTAATTAAATTGTTTCTGTTGCACAAAACTTTATCAAAATCACTACATTTGAAGCTTTATGCGATCTCAAACTGCATATATTTACTTGTTACTCTTTAAGTATACTTTTAAGCAGGCACTATACAGTTTTTCATGTGATACTTTTACTTTTACTTGAGTATTTTTCTGCTCCAGTGTCTGTACTTTTACTCAAGTAACAAAAATGAGTACTTCTTCCATCACTGCAGGCAACACAGTATTATTTCATTCGATTGTGCTAAATATTTCCATGTTGCCATAGCGATTTAAGTGAGAATTAATAAGATAAACACGTCAAAGTGATTCTGATTGAATTTGCTCGGAGGCAAGAGTCAACGTCAACATCTACTTTGTTTATGTCGGTCTCGTTAGCGGTTTGAAATGAGTACGCCGAGTTAATACTTTGTGCACATGACGTGGTGCGTGACACGACGATGTTTTATTCATAAGAGGAAATGTTTTATAACTTTAAAAATCCAAATAAGACTCCCATACTTGTTCTGCGGACCACCCTGTGAGACCAACCCGCTCTGGAGATGGAAGCTTGAAAAATGCTAATGCTGTTTCGATGTTTTGGTTTGTCAGATTAAAATAAAGCTTAATTTTCATGTTTGAATTATTCATTCCTCACGAGTGGTTCATGCTTCATTTGAAAAGGCCCTTTGTGTTCAGGGTTTGAATAAATTATTGAGAATAACATGTGGAAGAGAGAAAAAAAGACGTGATTACTACATTATAAAGTGTAGGATTTTGTAGTGATGCTTGAGGACCGCGGTTTGTGGAGTTTTTGTGGAGTTTTTGTAGAGTTTTTGTGGAGTTTTTGTAGAGTTTTTGTAGAGTTTTTGTAGAGTTTTTGTAGAGTTTTTGTAGAGTTTTTGTAGAGTTTTTGTAGCGTTTTTGTGGAGTTTTTAAGGAGTTTTTATGGAGTTTTTATGGAGTTTTTGTAGCGTTTTTGTAGCGTTTTTGTGGAGTTTTTGTAGCGTTTTTGTAGCGTTTTTGTGGAGTTTTTAAGGAGTTTTTATGGAGTTTTTGTAGCATTTTTGTAGCGTTTTTGTAGCGTTTTTGTAGAGTTTTTGTAGAGTTTTTGTGGAGTTTTTGTAGCGTTTTTGTGGAGTTTTTGTAGAGTTTTTGTGGAGTTTTTGTGGAGTTTTTGTGGAGTTTTTGTGGAGTTTTTGTAGAGTTTTTGTAGAGTTTTTGTAGCGTTTTTGTAGCGTTTTTGTAGCGTTTTTGTGGAGATTTTGTAGAGTTTTTGTAGCGTTTTTGTAGCGTTTTTGTAGCGTTTTTGTGGAGATTTTGTAGAGTTTTTGTAGCGTTTTTGTGGAGTTTTTGTAGCGTTTTTGTAGCGTTTTTGTAGCGTTTTTGTAGAGTTTTTGTAGCGTTTTTGTAGAGTTTTTCTAGCGTTTTTGTAGAGTTTTTGTGGAGTTTTTGTAGCGTTTTTGTAGCGTTTTTGTAGAGTTTTTGTAGAGTTTTTGTAGAGTTTTTGTGGAGTTTTTGTAGAGTTTTTGTAGAGTTTTTGTGGAGTTTTTGTAGCGTTTTTGTAGCGTTTTTGTAGCGTTTTTGTAGAGTTTTTGTAGACTTTTTGTCCACTGAGCTGAAGGTTGGTAGTTCGAATCTCGCTCTCAACGTAAACGTCACTGTAGAACGGACAGATGCACAGGTTGGTGGTGTGATTCCAGCTCCCACAGATGAATACGATATCATTGCGTGTAGGGATGTGCAAAAATATGGAAACATTGGCATATCATATTGTTTAATTTAATGATACAGTACTGATATCGTGGGCTGCTGTAGCGATATATTTTTTTGCATGTTTTACCAAATTATTCTGTCACAGCACTACAGTTGTGTGGCTTGTTTGGAAAGAAACTTGTTTATGCAGAACATTTGCCATTTGATTCACTGTTTTGATGATTAAAATAAGTATTTCATGTGTGATTTACCAAAAACGTTTAGTGTCAGAGTTGTTTTAGTCGATATGTTGCGATACTTTAAAGCAGGGGTGTCAAACTCAAACTCCCAATGGGCCAAAATTAAAAACAGACAAATTCATGGGCCAAACTTGATATTTATTGAAAAATTGACTGCACCTGATTAACCTTTTCACAACCCTAACTCAAGCTTGATATTACAAAGAGAAAAAATAAATTACGAATCAGTTTTATTAATTTCTTATTGAAATTGGTAAAATAAATTATGTTTTTTAGTAATTAATTTGGCCGAGGTGTCTAGTAGCTTGTTTGCTAATGAGTATCAACAGAAAAGGAGGGGCGTGTGCCGGTCTAAACTGCGTGCCAGCGTACTAGCAAAGCATTCTGGGATTTGTAGTATTAGTGGCGCATGAGCTATATATACAGCACATTTGATATGATCGCACGGACCAAATATAATTACACTGTGGGCCAGATTTGGCTCCTGGGCCTGAGTTTGACACATGTGCTTTAGAGTCGATAAACTGCTCGTGTCCCTGTTACACATAAATGTGGAGCTCATATAAACTGTGGATGATTAATACTGACCAATGAAACAGTTTGATGTGTTCTTCTGGTTTGTCACATGATCGACACAAAATGCACTTGGTTATGTTCATTCATCTTGCGTAAACGGAAGATAATTGCACCATTAATGTTTATTTTTGTGAAAATGGGTCATGAAAGCCTGTATTTTTCACTGAATCCTATTGAACAGATATGAAATACAGTGGTTCCTCATTTATCGCGGGGGTTACGTTCTAAAAATAACCCGTAATAGAAGAAATACGCGAAGTATTAGCTTTATATATATAAGTATTCTATATGTTTTTTGCTGTAAAACCCCTCACCACACACTTTATACACTTTTCTCACACAGGCGTTAACATTTTCTCACATTTCTCTCTTGTTTAAACTCTCTCAAAGTTCAAACCTTCGTATATAATATCCCTCTTCCTCGATCTTCACTTTAAATGTGTTGTTCACGTCCGTCTCTGCTCCAGTAGTATCCACAGAGGCGCATCTCCGTGCACAGAAACACTTTTGAGTCCAAAGCGTTTCTGAAATTTGTCAGTGCAGAACGTTTCATCGACATTGTGGGTTTTGTCGGGGGAAAAAAAACCTTGCAAACTGCGATATAGCAAGGGACCACTGTATATATGGTATCGTATTGTATCAAATTGAAAAAGTACTGTATTGTATCAGCAAAATCTTAATGATAGCAGCCTTAGTTGTGCCCTTGAGCAAGACACTTAAACCACCTTGCCCCCAGTGTCTGCATCTTCGCAGATCTGTCCTAAAACTGCCCCCTGCTCCATTAAGAAAAGTAAGAGTGAGAAGTAGAAAGCCATACTACGGGATATTCCAGGAAAAGCAATCTCCACGGAGTCAAGCAGGTGACAGACTCTCCACCAGAAAATTAAATAGTCCATTTTTAGTGTTTTTATACAACACAAAAAGCTGTTTATGCTACGAGCTTCCATCAGGTGCTAAGTGGCTAATGCCGACACCTGTAATTGTAAAAAAGGTGTTATTTGTGAGATGTTTGTCAAAATTACTACGATTATGAAGATTGATACAAAGTAATTACTATTTCAAGATCTCTGAAAGTGTTTGAGGTGTGGAGGACTGAAATGCTAAGTGGATTGATGTGGCATTTGCTGATTTTGTGGTGTGGTTGGATGCGTTTTTAATTAAAATGTTCCTCTCGGATTTGGCGTGGTTGAAAATGAGTATTTGTGTTTTATTTTGTTGGTCAGTGCTAAGTGCTGCTCGTCATAATAACCTCAAAAATAACAGTTCTATAAACTCTGGAATGGCAGAAGACGGAGCGGGTTCAACGTTAGCTTTAATGTTCACACCTTTGCATGAGACTGATGATAAATAAGGCTTATAAAAAGTGAGTCATGTCTAAATAAGAGCTACAAAAACGACTAAAACTCCAAATCTACTGTGAATCATGGCAACGGCTAAAAACAATATCGACCTTATTGTGCAAACTAATCTTTTTCAAACGTCTTAAAAAGGAAACTCAAAATAATCAATATAATAAACTAAAATAAACCTGATTTAACGGTCGACTATGTAACATTTGTGGTGGAGGGTTCACAGAAATGTTATTGTAAAGTAAAAAAAAACCCTGCTATTTAACTTTGCGGCGATAAACAGGTGACACTGACAGTTACAGGTCAGATCTGTGAAGAGGCGAGTCACAGAGAGAACGCACAGTTTTCAAGGTAATTATTAAACTCATATGTACTTAAATATCTGCGATAGGAAAGTTTAACGCCAAACTTTTAAACGTTTCAAAGCAACAGCATCTTTTACGGAGACAAACAGGTGGAAAAACCCTCACCAGAAAAGTTACACAGTGTGGATTTAATAGCTAGTAGTCGTGTTTTGTTCTAGGATTTAGAATATTCACCTGAAAATGTACTTTGTTTACGCTTTACTGTCTATCAGAATGTACGAACAGCGCAAAACTACAACTGACGCAACAAATCTGGAAAATTAAATGCAGTGAGTTTAAATTTCATACACCCAAATGTTGATAACCACAGACCACCACGATACAAAGTGTTACTGCACAAATATTTTTACCACTTTATGAAAATTAACAGCTCTTCCTTCAACTGTAAGCAAGAATTACATAAGCCAAAAAAAGAAATCTTACAGAATTTATTTTACATGTATTTAAAACTGCTGGAGGAGTGTTTTTTTGCGATGATATAAACCGTTATAGCTCTTATCTCGTCTAAAAAGCAGAATCATGACATATTTCCTGAAGTATCTTTGTTTGTTTGTGTGTTTTCCATTTTCATTTTACCTCCAGTGTTTCGGGACTTGAGGTTGAACGAGATGTAGACGTCTTAAAAAAAACATGGCGTTTCCCACTAGTTTAAATTATTGTCGCGAATACATTTTTTTAAAGTCCATTTTTGAAAACCTTTCTAACGGCTCCTCCTTTTCCCACTGTGCGATCTCATAGTTCCTCTTGCGCTTTCCTTCTCTTGTCATAGAACCGTCTTGGTCCGTTTTTCTACAAAATAAGTTCTTTAAAACCTGGTTGGTGGACAGTCTTCTCTCTATCGCAGTGTATGAAACGTGAAGAAAAGATGTAATTTGGATGCGCCCGTTTGCAGGTGTATGTAGGGAGAGGCGAAGGCTTGAACCCAAACAGAAAAAAAAATCCTCGGTGCCGTTTCTGGACTCTGCTCCCAGCTTTCCGTCTGTAATAGCTGTGTAATTATGCTATAGCTATGATAATTATACAGCAGCAAATTGCACAGAAATTACAGAAATCAGAGAAAGGTTATTTTGAATTTCATGACTCTTTAAAACACTGAGATGAGGGCGAAGACTCCGTACAAGAGAGCACAGGGGTAGGCCACTAATAGCTGCTGTCCATCCATAGCCAGAGCGGAGATGAAAATCTTTGAAGCCGAGAGACTGCACCAACCAATTATGCCAGCTGTTAAAATGACTCCCAGCATTCCCCTGGAGAAGAGGACAAAAATATGCAAGAAATCAACCCGAATACATTAATACTTGATGATGTCATATTCTCAGATGAGGCGCAACACGACGTTTTTCCTATTGGTAATGTGGTATTCTCATAATGATTAAATATTTAAAAGAAACACGTGCAAACCAGATCATTTTTATAAGTGATTGGACACAATAATGTTCGTTATTACCACAGAAAGCGGCATTTAATAATATTCATCTTAGTTACAGTTCTGTCAGGAGGAATGGGACAAAATTCCCGCTAATTATTGTGAGAAGCTTGTGGAAAATTATATCCAAAATGTTTGACCCAAGTCATACAGTACCACAGGCAATGGGACTAATACTAATGAAATACTAATACCTGTCTGATTTCAGGAAAGTAATGAAAAATTGTCCAAAAGAATCTATCTCTTATTATTCTGGCATTTAGCAAATAGAAATAATTTTGGTAATCCTAACAGACCTAAAACAGAAAAGTTTTTAGTCTGACTTCATGTAAAAAAAAAAAAAAAAAGGAAAAAAAGGAAAAAGGGGGAAAAAAAGCATATGTGTTTTTATATAGTGTATGTAACCTTCTGGTTTCAGCTGTATTGTGAGTACTAATAGTAAACACAAAAACACATGACTTTGGAGTGAAACAAAAGTGTATTGTAACAACAAATACTGCATAGTAAGCAGCACCATGTTCCTAGTATCCAGAATAACCCTGCAAACAACCCCAAAGCCACCACTACAAACACATGGTATTTCATTACTGCGTTTGGAGTGTTGTTTTTTTTTTGTAATTTCTGATCTTTATGTATTCATGTCTATGGATTATAAACGCTGGCTTATGTTAGAACAAAATTCCCACAAATTTGTACTTACTGTAGTGAAAAGAGGACTCCGAAGCTGGAGAGGAGGATCATGGGGAGGAGGCAGTACCCCAAAACACTGGCCACGCAGCCGAAGGACACTCCCGTCATGCTCATCAGGTTCAGCAGACAGTACATGCCCAGACAGCCGATCGCACTGATGCCGTACACGTACCCGAACTGGATCTTACCCGACTGGGACAAGACAGACGGGAGTTTAATCCAGGGCATTTAAAAGGTGCACAATGTAACTTTTCCAGTGGAGGGTCCTTTACTGTCTTGTCTCAATGGAAATTTGCCTGGAGTGTTCCACAGTATGACATTAAAACTATCCGTCTTGAATTTATTATTTCAATACAGGTTGTTTTTATTGCTCAAAAACACCTCCAAAACATGCATTCTTACTGAAAATGGGCTCACCTCTCGACTTACCTGGTCAGCCAGTCACAAAATGTTAAAAAGATGTCAGTCTGGAATCATATCCTGTGTCTGCAATTTCAGATAGATATGACTGACAGGTGAATGAACCAATCAGAGAGACACACGGTCCATTTGTGTCAAAACAAATATGGCAACCAACACATAAAAAAGCGGAAAACATAACAGAGGACAAAAAACACTGAGAATTTCTGCAGAATCAACAAGCAAAGCATTCAAATGTTATTTATGTCAGGTGAAAGAAGTAATATATCCTGTTCTGCGTGTTATGAGAAATTTCAAGAGAAGAGAGAGTCTTCCACATTTGAGAGACACATGATACAGATTAGCAGCTGCGATTAGACCATCACAAGTTAAGATGATGGTTTGTCCTGGACTGGCTAGACAGGAAACCTCTCCACAGATCTGACCTGTCTCCATGAAGACAGATACATTTAATGTCATACTGTGTTTCATAATGTATAACCCAATACCGTCACCATGAAAACGAGCAAGTAGTGGACCCTGGACCAGAGAAGTTAGCAGTAATAGTAGTACGTTATTTTACCAGGAGAAGAGTGGCTCCAAACGCCAAACAGAAAACCATGGGCCCGGCCAGGTCTGTCTCATTCATGATGCTGCCGTCTGCTGCCTTCAGCGGGTGTAACACTGTCAGCGTCTTCTGCCAGATGTGGTCAAAGTTTATGCCTAATTCTACAAAATAACAAAAGTATTTTATTGTGAGTTCTAGATACCCAGCCCTTTACATGCATCAGACTGATATTGGGGTTAAATTCTTTATGACTATCCCCATGCCAACAATCGATATTATAGGTATTCATCCAAAAAAACTTAAAAAAACGCCTTGCAACTTTTAGACAACAGCGATTTAAAACAAAAAAAAAAACAATCTACTCAATATAACACCAAATACACCAAAAGAACAATGCAGGTATTATAAAGTTTCAACTAGGGCTGCACTATTAAACATAATCAAGTTGAGATCGCAATTTTAATGGATGTATTAACAAATCGCAAGGGATGCAGTTTTTCCTAGTCCCATAATTTCCTTCACAAACAACAAAATACCTTGTCTTACTCTGCATAAAAACTGCCAACCCTGTAGTTTAGATCAGTACAAATATGTTCTGGATGGTGATTCTTGTATTTTGTCAGTTCATACTTTTTTTTGTTGGTAAATTCTTCTGGACGTGTTTAAAATATGAACTTTGAACAGAATCCTAATATTAAAACATCAATCATAAATCTAACTGTAATCACAATGCTTGTTAGAAAAATTGCAATTAGGCATTTTCCCCAAATTGTTCAGCCATAGTTTCAGTATCTCCTATCCCTAATTATTATTGTACAGCGTTTTTTCTGGTACCTTCTAGCAGTGGGGGTTCATCGTCGAAGGAGCTGTGGTACATGGACTGTGAGGCTGAGGGCGTGTAGGTTTGTGTGGGCTGAAAGATCTGTCCTGTGTACGGCTGCTGTGGCGGCACCATCCCCGGGTTGGAGTACGTCATGGGCTGGGAGTAGTCATACTGATTGTACTGTCTGCAAACACAACAAATACAACAGTAATGGATCATTATTCTCCTGGGAAAATCAAAGAAAGAGAAAAAATAATCTAAAAGCAAGGTGTAACAATGTAACAAATGGATTAATAAGAGCATACAAGACTACTCATTATTTTTGTATTTTCTGTATACATAATTGTGTGAAATAGAGGCGGCTGCCATTTTTAGTCACACCTTTGTTTAATAAACTTGCCCCAACAAGTTGTTGTTGTTGAGATATTCTGACAAACAAGACCTATTCCTAGCAGACCTATTGTGCAAAATGGACTTTTCAGAGTTTTTAACCATCTTATGTTGTTTCCCTTCACCATTTCCTCACCTGAAGTTGCATTTGGAGTGATTTGTGCATGTTTGAGCAATCGAGCCATATTGCAGATCAATTCCCTTTTTCACCAGCACCGGCATATGCCCACTGCTCTGTACTTGTAGCCATTTTGGCACAAATGGATAAAAAATATATATATACTTATAAAAAATTATAAGTATATAGCAAACACAAGCACAATAGGTCTTCTTTAATGATATTAATTTTGCTCTATGAAAAAGTGGGTTGGCCATCACTGTCTGTTAGAAGAGAACAGCACTGCATTAAGTTTATCTATAAGGGATTACTTCAAAAACTGCCAGAATACCTCACCTGCTTGTTAATTATTGATAGCGGAACATTTAACACCAGATCACATGATGCATAAGGCTAAGAACGAGCCACACCAGAACTGAGATGGGAAAGAGGCTTTTAGCTGTTTTGCTTCACAAAAATGGAATATGCTCCAAGGAAAAGCAAAACTGGACACGTTGGTGACACAATTGCAATTTAATAATCTAATAACAAACTTTTATACACACCTGCACTTGTTATTGATGTTTTTTATGGACTTATTTGTTTTGATTGTTTTTTCGGTTTGTGTTGTATTTTAAACAGGGCACCCATGAAAAAGAGAGCCCAAGTGCTCTCATTGGGTCCCCCTGTATAAATAAAGATAAATAAAATAAATTAAATACATTTCCTTTACTCAGTAAGTTCTAGGACTGAGCGAAATGACAAATTATGAACTCAAATTAAATTTGGTTTAATTTTGTCTCAATAAAAACTAATAAACATGTTTTTGGGTATTAATTTCTTGAACATAATAAATAACCAAAAGTCTTCCACCAAATTATGAACTCAGTTCCAAACCACATGCTTTTACTGACAGGACTGGCTGTAGAGCTCTAAATTAAAAAGACCCAAACTGAAGCCCACAATCTTGCTCTCAATTAAATTCATCCAGTTGCACAACTGTTTTGTCCAAAACAAGTTTATCTGTTTATTCATACCAGGCTGCTACAATAGTTACAAATGTTATTACATTTCCCAAACCTAATCCTTTTCTTACTTGCTGTAAGGGTCGTTGTTGCTGTATCCATAGCCCTGCTGGCTCTGGTCGTCCACGCTGTAGCTGGACTGGTAAAAGTCTGTGTTGAAATTGTCAAATCCTGACATCTCTCACCCCGATCTCTCACACCGTCAAAAACCTGGAAAATAAGCGACACATTTAGCCTTTGGACATAATGGTAATATTAAATATTAAAACACATGACACTGAGGATGTCAAAATGAACTGTTAATTGATCATTGTTAGTGTCTAAATCACAATAACTGTGCAAGCAAAAATAATAAGAGCACATTTTAAAAGAAAAAGCAAAGTTAACATGACATAAAGTTTAAAAAGCTGGTCACAGGTGGAGAGGTGACCTGGGATTACTGTTTTTGTTCGTTTGTGTAGTCAGTAGTTGTAAAAATCATAAAATAGTTAGAAGTGTTTCTTCGTAATGATAAAATTTAAAATTCACTGAAACTTCACTGAAGTGCTATCTGGCACAATACAAATACATCATACTATGCAAAAAAACTAACAACAAGTAGCAAGTTAGCTTGGTGCATGAGCTAAACTCATAAACGGATCATTATTGTAATATTCTTCAAACGACCTTTACTATAATTAAATTTTATTGCAGTTGAATCACTGAATCTTCACCCCTGGATAAATTTCTCTGCCTGAGGCTACTAATAATCTAAGAATAGCTGAAGCTAACAGAGGCTTAACAATCAGGACGGACGTCTGTTCAAAAGTGGATAATGTTAATTTCACTGAATGAGATTTAATCCAAAAGGTTAACACATAATGTCATAAATGCTAAATACTAATTACCTTCAAATATAAATCCTACCTACCTTATCCTACCTTAGCAGGGTGGCTAAAGTTTCCCGTTAAGTACACAGGGCTATTATGTGAAGCTAATGCTACTTAGAGACAAATAACACAGAGTTTAAGACGCATCGATCTGTCCCGTGTGAACAAACTGATGTATTTTCACTGACTTTGTTCGGTCATGTTTTTATCTTCATCATAAACACATCCTGAAGTCTTACCAGAGGCGTTTAATGCTCCAGCGCTGTGCCAGCTCGGTGCTACGTGTCAGGAGCGTCAGACAACTTCCGGTGAAAACAGGAAGTAATGGAAATGAGCAGTCTGCGACCTCTACAGGAGAAAGGAGAAACTGCAGCCTCTTTAATGCCACGTAGGTGCAAGTTTTGTTTTTTTTCCCCTTAAATTGTATTACATCTTATGATTAAATGTTATCTTTTTATTGTATGTATTTATGTATTTTTTAATTTTGATTTTAATCTAATGTTAGTCTAACTTTTAAACCCTAAAAGCTCTGTGGTGTTTTTAGGTCCAGGTCCATGTGTTGTCATTTCCATGTGTTGACCATACTCTTATGTATTTTTATTTATTTATTTACATTTTTATTTATTTGTTTTTATATTTATTTATATATATTTTTAACGTATGTATTTATTTATTTATTTTTTGCCATTCTTATTTAAAAATGAAAGAAAATAGCTACTAAAAAATAAAATACCAGCATATATTTGCATAAAAGAGACTAGGCTATTAGGCTACACAATCTAGAAGTTTTATCGCCATTATCAGTGAACAAAATTCACAAATTGTAGGCACTTGATTCAACGTTATGGTGCAACATAAAGCAAAGGATAATAATAGTAAATATTATAAACCATGATAAAAGTCCACGATCATCTCCACTGTCTTCTGGGCTTTGAGGCTCCAGGTCGTTGCCCCTGCACCAGGTCACCAGCCTGTATGAACCCGATAAGGGCGGTGTCATCTGCAAACCTGGCCGTATAACATAGGTCTATGCGCTGAAATTGCTGCTTTAGGGATAAATATGGTTATAATCACTGATAGGGTATTTAAGTGTTTTTACTGTTAAGGATATACATTACCTAGACTCTACCTTTGGTCTCCATGGAGATAGGTAAATTTAATACAGTGGAACAATAACACTTGACCATCTACCTTGTGCATTTTAACCTTACATCACGTCTGCAGAATTCAACCATGTTTTGTCTGGTTCAACTGTGGTAAAGTTGCTTAAATTTGAATGATCCTTTCGCCACCCATTTTCAATAGACCAAACATAGCACATTTTTCTGTTCTTAAACGTTCAATTAATCATATAGATCTTTAAACATTATATTTTTGTGGTAAAAGTGCAGAATAATCACATAGAAGTAACCTTTTCAACAGCCTTTAATTTGCTGGCCTTATTTACCCCTGCACTTTAAAACTATGAAATTGAAAATAGAACTATTAAGAAGGAATTGCTTCTCCTGGCACATAATAATAAAAGTTGAGAAAAACAAAATGTCATTACCAAATCGGTGGCTGCCTGACACGGATCATTTCTCCGCCTCATAAAACAAAATCAATTTAAAACACAACACAAATTCTGGCACAAACAGCCGTGACTAATCATGAAGCAAAACAACTGTTCCTCTCATCCTCCCGGAGACTTTTAATTCTTTTCAAACTTTGAGGACATGCTTTTCTTCCTAATCCACAAGGGGAAATTGAAAAGTGTCACACGGGCTCAGTGAAGGCCAATGCACTGTCACAGTTGGCTTAATGCATTTTTCCCCGAGTGACTGACTGTGGACAAGTTATAGAGTTGTTGATTTTGTGTTATTTTCAAGGCAATAGTAGCAACATGTGCTCCTTAACGGCAACTGGGCCTGAGGTCAACAGCTGTCAAACACTGAGGACGTATCATAGTGAGTTTATTACAAGTTCTTTTTGGTCATAGGATCTGGTAACCCATGAGAAGCTCATTCTGCTTTGTGACTGGATTAAGATAAACGGCCTGTACCTGATTTTGAAACATAAGTGAAGAATATGTTTCAGAATAAACGTAGTAAATCTTTTCACACTGATGTTGAACCAAGGCAAGGCAAGTTTATTTGTATAGTACACAAAGTCATTCAAAGTGCTTTACAGAATAAAAAAATACATTAAAATCACAATACAACAAATCAAAACGTAAATAATCTGCATAAAATTAACTTTAAAAGAGAAAAGTGCAGAATAAAACTCTTTCAGTCGTATGCACAGTTCAACAACCGTTTTGAGCCTGGATTTAAACATTGTCAAAGTAGAAACCTGTCTCACATCTTCAGAAAGACTGTTCTGTTTGATTTTTGCAATGTTTTTTAAATGGTAAAAAGGTCCAAATGTTATTGATTGGATGTGGCTGTTGAAGTTCAAGTCTGAGTCCATTATTACCTCTAGATTTCTAGCCTGATTTAAAGGTTTTAAAGAGAGAGACTGGAGGTGACTGCTGACACTTTCTCTATGTTTCTGTGGACCAAACACTATGACTTCAGTGTGTGGATGCAAAACAACTTTCTCCAGCTAAACTCAGACAAGACTGATCTGTTGGATGCAGTGAGTGAATCCACTGGTCCATATTCACCTGCTGCAGTGAGACATAGATCTGAGTGTCATCTGCAGAGTTGTGGTACGACACATTATTGCTGCGTATTAACATGTAGAGATTGAACAACAGGGGTCCTAGGATTGACCCCTGGGGCACCCCACAGGTCAGAGACACATTTTCCAATTTTAACCAAGTAATCCCTGTTTTTTTAGATAGGACAAACCAGTTTAGTGCAGTATCAAAGATGCCCACCCAGTCCTCTAGTCTCTGTAAGAGGATCCCCCACTGTCAAAAGCAGACAGAGAAACAAGCTTGTCTCTGACTGGCTAAATGTGTCTGTCCCTGGAAGGTTCCTATGGTTATGGGTCATAGCAAAAGAAAAATGAAATTCTGTCAACTGGACGAAAAGTTTCAGAGTGAAGACGTTTTGTGGCTAGTCCCAGTGGCTTCTTCAGTTCTGGTCAAATTGCTTTTGGACACTGCCTTATATCTGTCTGAAAGGAGGAGCTAAAATTTATAACTCTGTCCTTAGACCTAAATCAAAACAAGGAAAACAGGAAAATAGGCTTTTTGTGAGGTTGTGGTGGAAAAATGCACTGTTTCAGAGAAAATATGGAGCTACGATTTAAAGGTCTTATATATTACACAAAATTACTTCTTGAGGGTCATGTTATAATGCTGTTACCTCATCAAAAACATATCTGGAGTTATTTTGCTTCATTCACATATTTAATCCTGGTTTATTAGTGGTTAAATATGCAGGATTTTTGAGTTAAACATGTGTAAATGAAACAAAAACACAACTCCAGGTCTATTTGTGATGCGGAAACAACATTATATCATCAAAACATAGCGGAAAATGGGCACTTTAATGCACAAAAATGTAAAAATCCATCACTTTTAAAATGCAGCTCCGCTTTAATACATTCTAACAGAACCCAGACACCTCTCATTAAACAGGAGATGAGCTCAGGCATATTTCCACTAAACATTCTCGTGATTGCATTTATAGGTCATATGATCAAATTAGCGCTCACATTACAGGAGATGATCAGGCTTCTGGAGCTGGTAAATGTCCACACGGGGGAACGCCATGTCCAGTGGATCCGCTTCAAATCATTTTACCCTGCCTGCTTACACCTGGAGGAATTACAATAGAAATTTAAGAGTTAAGAATGATTTATGAAAGCAGAACTAAGTAACATTTTTGCCTTGTTAAACGTCTACGTAGAGTAAGTCCCTGCGATGGTTAAACGTGTATTTTTGGGGTGTTTGAAGTGTTGTCTCCACTCAAAAAATCAGCCTTACACAACTCAAAAACAGTTCTTTTATATCAGCAAGATTGTTTGATTTTTATGTGATCATATGGCATTATTTCAGTAAAAAAGAAGAGAGAAGAAAGAAAAAAATAAACACTTTTGAGTCTATTCCCTGCTGACAGTGTATTCTCATAAGGGACCTGCAGGGGGAGCTCTACCCCTGAAAGCTACTTATTTCTGCTTTAATTTAACTGCACAACAATGTCTGCACATGTAGCTCATTACACGGGTTTATCCTTGAATCTGACAGAAAAAAGGACAATACACAAAGAAGTTTAAATGTTTTATTGATTAAAGTGTTTCTGTATCAGCTAATTTTCTTATAATGGAATTGTTTGGAGTTTTAACTTACCCATGTTGTCTGCCATCTTAGGTGTTTCGGTTAAATGAGTCCCCAGGGAGCAGGAGCATCTTAAGAAGGTTCCGGGGCAGACAACTGTGTGCTAAAAAGGAGGGGTGTCCAAATATTTTAGCTTTTTGTGCATCTAATTGTGTTCATGGTTAAAACTGATAAATTTAATGTAGAGCTCTAAATTTAACAACATATTTGACTGAATAAATATTACACTGTTTTGTTAGAGCTAATTTTTAACAAGATTATGGGATGTGTGTAGATTTACTTGTGCTGCAGGGTGGGCTCAACCGATTAGGGAGGTGCTCTATAAAAGGAGAAAACCTCAGTCTGCTAAGGTGAGGCTGATTTATTTATGTATTTATTTATTATTATTATTATTATTATTATTATTATTATTATTTTTATTTTTTTTTTTTTTTTTTATTTTTTTTTTTTTTTTAAGTTTCCTATGGTTGTACTTCTTTTTGGTGTCAGAAAATAAAAATACAGGGTGCCCCTAAAGTCACTGACAGTTGAAAAAAAAATTTGTTTCTAAATATTTTTCTTTTATTTTTTCAATCTGAGTAAATACAGCACCAAGGAACGAACCCTCATTGTACAGTGGAACTTTGAGTCACATGGGTCAAATTCACAAACCCAGTGGTGTTTTACAGTCGACATTTTAATCCCAGAGATGCCCCGAGCGTAAACGCCATTAAAGGAAAAATAAGTGTTTTTCAAAGACAGGGGGCAGTGTGTGATCTCCACAGACCTGACTAGTCCCGATTTCTTCCTCAGACAATAAACGATTTCCAACGTAATATCGAGGATCAAATAAGACCCATAAGCCCGGAAATACTTTTAAATGTTGTGCAAAGTGTATTGGATCGGGCTGTTCAGGGCGAAAATGAAAATGGTGGACACTTAAAAAACATTATTCCTAACTCCTAGTTTAAGTAGTGATAAGTTCGAGTGGAAGTGAACAATTATAACCGTATATATTGCCAGAAATCTCGGAAGGTTCAGTTTATCTACTGCTAAAATTTGGTGAGTTTAACTTAAGAATTATAGGAGCTACTGAAGATTTAAAAGTGTCAGTGACTTTTGGGCCACTTTGTAAATGCACTTGGGTCTGTGCTCTGTTCCTCATTAAACCGATAAAGTTTCTATCCGGGCGATAACAATGACATGCAGTATATAAGTGTATAAGTGTATTTAAGTGCATTATGTGACTTGTCTGGTTGGGCCCTGCTGCCTCCTTGTCCCCGTGTAATTATAGTCCATAGGATGTTCCACAGTATGGCATTAAACACCTATTTTCCATGTTATGTTAGGCCTGTACTGGTCAGATCTGTGGATAAGAAAGAAAGGCGACTTACAGTAAGAACGCATTAAGTATTTTGAAGACAGTTTATTGCCAGATTTTGAAACATTTCGGTCAAAAAAATAAGTGGCGGACCGCACATTAGAAAGCTTATTTAGCGTCTTTAAATAAAAATATAAAAAGTACACATGCGCAGGTTTGTTTCGTAGGTCAGCGAAACATTCTCGTCAGTTAAACCATCATCAAAGCGACGCCGCCTTTTCAAACTCATCCATCTTTCACCAGGTTTCTTTTTATCTCCGCCGCAGATGAGATGATGTCCTGCCTCCCGCGGCTTGGCACGGTGGCCAGAGGGGGACCACCCATGGGCGCTGGAGCCGTCAGGGCAGATTTACAGCGGGCTAAAATAAGGCCCGCTGTTGTTAAGTGTAGCGCGGCCCGGTTTGCCCTTCAGCTTTTATCTTGGCGTCCCCTGATACCGGAGCTTCATTAGGCATTCTGATCAGGCCTCTTACACTGCGCTTCATATGTCAACACGGGACGCAAACAAGTCCACTCTCGCGCCGCGTTAAAGGCAATGACTGTCTTTATTTGAATTTACTCAACTGCGTCCTATTTACATTAGTGCGACACAAGTAGTACAAATAACCGCTTTTGATTTCTCACCAAACTCGAAGCAGAATTGTACATATTGTAACGCAAAATAACTAAAAAATATGTGTGTTTCTCTGGTGTTTTTCTTATGGGACGGTCCGTAACAACTTGTCTCCATAGAGATGATTTTGCTTTGTCTAGAATTACACAGTGGGGTATTAAAAGTACATTTCTTAGAGGCAAATTATAGGTCCGATCTGTGGAGAGGCAGCCCGATTCAGCACAGCAACATTGGTAAACAGTAACATTTTTATATAGTGTGTTTCCACCTTCGAGACACTTTACATTAAGGAACACACACACACAAGGTGGGTTAAGGGTCTTGCACAAGGACACAACAACAAAGTTATTGTCACCCCTCAGTTTTACATCAAAATGTTCTTATACTGGGGTAAAGATTAGCAGTCAAGTACAGGGCCTTTATCAACATAAAAAACATTACAATCCCATTAACACACACAAAAAATGTCTTATTGTTAACACCATAAGAGATAGAACTCATAGCATTTGTAAAATATGCTCAAATCAATAACATTTGCAGCTTTTTACCGTCTAAAAGTCAAAGGTGAACTGTCAAAACAAGACTTAGAGAGACTTATCCTGCATTTGTCTCCAGTAGATTAGACGACTGTAACGTCCTGATCACTGGCCTCTCCAAACGAGCCTCAAGACAGAACAGAACATCCAGAACACTGACTAGAACCAGGAAGTACTTCACACATGTGTCCTGTGGCTCAGGTCTCTGGCTCCTGTGGCTCAGAGACTTTAAAGCAGCTCAGTGTGAACAAGTCTCTCCATGGACCAGCACCAAAGAACATCTCCCACATGAGCCACAAGAACCATCTCACATGAGGAGGACTAAACCAGGACTAAACCGGGACTAAACCGGGACTAAACCGGGACTAAACCGGGACTAAACCGGGACTAAACCGGGACTAAACCAGGACTAAACCAGGACTAAACCAGGACCAAACCAGGACTAAACCAGGACTGAACCAGGGCTAAACCAGAACTGAACCAGGACTAAACCAGGACTAAACCAGGACTAAACCAGGACTGAACCAGGGCTAAACCAGAACTGAACCAGGACTGAACCAGGACTGAACCAGGACTAAACCAGGACTGAACCAGGACTAAACCAGAACTAAAGCAGGACTAAACCAGGACTGAACCGGGACTAAACCAGGTCTGAACTAGGGCTAAACCGGGACTAAACCGGGACTAAACCGGGACTAAACCGGGACTAAACCGGGACTAAACCGGGACTAAACCGGGACTAAACCGGGACTAAACCGGGACTAAACCGGGACAATGTTTAAATCCAGGCTCAGTTTATCTGTGCATGTGACTGAAAGGCTTTTATTCTGCACTTTTCTCTTCTTAAGTTAATTTTATGATGATGATTTATGGTTTGATTTGTTGTATTGTGATTTCAGTGTCTTTCTTATTCTGTAAAACACTTTGAATTACCTTGTGTACGAACTGTGCTGTTCAAATAAACTTTAAAGCCTTCACATTTTAGTCACCTTGCAGTCATTCGCTTGTTCTTGACGCTAGATTAACCGTTGTGCTCCACTTCACTTGACACATGGAACGAGCCCTTAAGCAGCTCTCATCACAGCAGTTTAGCACAACTGACTTATGTGTTATCGCTGCGGTGAAGAAAATCAATATTTGTTCCGACAGTTCTATAGAGATCTGTGGTTACATGATGTGTCTTCCTGTCAGAGCTGGCGATGAAGTTGATGATTAGGTCATATATGGGGTCGATATGTGATGATACTGAGCGCTGGTTTGTGGATTTCTGAATTAGCAGTTGCGTGTTTGGTTTTGTTCAGCTGCAGATATGGTCTATGGGATTCAATTCAATTCAATTCAGTTGTCTCGAAGGGCGTTCATGTTTTGGTTGATGGGGGAAACCGGAGTACCCGGAGGAAACCCATCCAGACACGGGGAGAAACATGCAAAACTCCACACAGAAAGGCCTGGGCGACCCGGGGATCGAACCAAACCTTGTTGCTGTGAGGCATGAGTGTTGCCACTCAGCCACCGAGATATACACACAAAAACAAACAGGAAAATCAGACAAAACAAGAAAAATCGGCCAGGCGAGGAGGAGGAAGAGAGCCAGGCGAGGAGGAGAGGGAGGCGGGTGGAGGAGGGCCAGGAGGGCCAGGCCGGGAGGAGGAGAGGGTCCAGCTGTCATCGGGGCATCTGAGTTACACTCCACAGGGGGAGTGGGACAGGGGACAACATGTGAATAGCATTGCTGATGAGAAAATAGGAGGAAGCAGAGGATAGTGCTCAGGTTGCCATACTTCCCCCAGCTAGTTATCTCCTACTGCAGCCTGTCTTATGCCGGGTTTTAATGTCACTCCCTAACTCCCTCACTAAGTAACCTGGTCATAAGCTATACCGAAGAGGAAGGTTTTACGCCTGGTCTTAAATACAGAGACTGTGGGGGCCTGTTTAACATCAGCAGGGACAGTCATTTCTCGACAGTAACCCGCAGTTGTATTTTGAATGGCTATTTTTTGTATTCTGCCTAAAATTCACAATATTTAGAGTAGGTAACGGCCCCGTTTCAAGAAGCAGGTTTAATCCAAACTCAGACTTTGTTGTGTGAACCTAACCTGGTCCAGAGCAGGTTTTTTTCCTCTAACCCTGAGTTTAACCAGAGTCTGAAGGAGAGCTCTGATTGGACAGTTCACTTCCTCATTCACAAATACAGAGAGTATAATGATGCATATTTAACTTTATTTATTTTATGTACTTAAGTAAATTTATTTTCCACATTTGTTTTCATTTTCTACTTTTAATAGGCTACAGCTTACTTCATTTTACAAAGTTCTGCTATGATCACTTTTTAAATGAGTAAAAGCTGAGGTTAAATCTGTCAAATATATCAAACAAATAGTTCAGTTAATTGAATTGTGACCTGACTTGTTGCCATACTTTAATACTTGTACTTACTGTCACGTTAAGAACAGTTGATGTTACTACACTCCAAATGCTCAAATATTTATCTAACCTTTAAGACAAGGCTCATTTATTTGTATAGCACAGTTCATACACAAAGTAATTCAAAGTGCTTTACAGAATAAGAGAAGAGAGAAGTGCTACATGTGCAAAATGATGCTGTGTAAAACGACTTTAAAGTTGTAAAATAGTACTTAATGAGCTACAAAAGTACAAGTGTAAAAGTATAATGTGTTTTAATGCATCATACTATATTTAATATCAAACTTGAATTTACCCTGTTCACAGTCACATGACTTCGTCTGGTTTACTGTTGCCATGGTGAATCCTCTCAAAGTGAACAGACTCTGAGTGGTACGACTCTGCTTCAAACCTATTTTCTGAAACACAAAACTCTGAGTCAGCCTTGGTTCAACCTGCTTTGTGAAACAGAGCCAATATTAGACTTTATTGATCCACAAGGGAAATGATTTGATATGAAACAATTTGTACGGACAAGGACAAAACAAAAAAGTACCTTTTTTACCACCAACATGTCCATCAATTTTCTTCCGCTTATCCGGGGTCGGGTCACAGGGGCTGCAGTCTAAGCAGGGACTCCCAGACTTCCCTCACCCCAGACACATCCTCCAGCTCCTCGAGTGGGACCCCAAGGTGTTCCCAGGCCAGCCGAGAGACAATGGTCCCTCCAGCGTGTCCTGGGTCCCTCCTCCCAGTGGGACATGTCCGGAACACCTCACTAAGGACCAACATGTGTTTTTGAGAAATTAAAACCCGTGCAATTGCATAAATCCACGGTAAATAAAATGAATTCCATATTGTGTTTAACATTCCATGTAAAAGCTCCAAGATATCCATGGAAAAGTTAGTTAATGGACCTTTAAACATTCAGCAAACAAAACAAGATTCTGTCCAATGCTCCGCCCACAATCCTACATCACCATGTGTAAATATACAAAATCATGAAACAAAACTGTACACAGCAACTAGATGTGATAATGCTCTGAAGGGGGAGTGACGTAGCGCTGAAATCCGCAAAACAGGTTAATAATGTTATGTTTTTTCTGTGAATATAGCATTTTCAAAACAATAAAATGTAACAGGTGATCTGAATACATTATTTTAATTAATTTATTTATGTATTTGGTTGGGGCAATGCATGTTAATGAACAGACATGATTCAACATGAACGTAAACGCACCAGATTATTGCTAAAGGTTCATTTCCATCCATTGTCCCAAGGGCTGGGGTCACAGAACGGTCAAAATAAAAATTGCACAGTTACCATAGTTGCACATTCCACTCATTGCACATTCCATACATTGCACATCCCACACATTGCACATTCTACACATTGCACATTCTACACATTGCACATTCCACATATTGCACATTCCACTCACTGCACATCCCACACATTGCACATTAAACATATTGCACATTACACTCATTGCACATTAAACATATTGCACGTTCCACTCACTGCACATCCCACACATTGCACATTAAACATATTGCACATTACACTCATTGCACATTAAACATATTGCACATTACACTCATTGCATAGTTCCCATTATTGCACCATACAAAATATTGCACATTCTATTCATTGCGCAGACCCCATTATTTACATTTTATACCCACCCCCTTCATACTTTCCCCAAACATGCAAAATATGTCTCTATAAACACGTCAAAATCACATTTCCACTATAGACGACTCATGTTTGGTTTTGACCATAACCAGTTTTTCATTCGAGCTTTAAATAAACTGTACGTGGGACATTCTCTCGGGGTTAGAGACTATTCCACAGGTTTCCCCCTTGGACAGATAATGTGTTAGCAGTTAATATCCTCTTTAACATAGCTGTATAAGTAGTTCATTTAACCCATACTTTCTGCTGTCAGCGTGCCCTTTCTCTCCGACGCCCTTCCAATTGAAACATTTGCTCTCATTGACCTTATTTGAGGAGCCGTTCTTGAGTAAAGCGACAAAGGTATTACTAACTCAAGTGTAAAATTGAATACTACATCCTTAAAGTGGAATCTCAGTTCAAAGGGCCTTGGGACGATTTGGCGAGATTTGGAGATTTGTCGCCCACTGAAACGTGTGAGGAGCAAGTGCACCTTAATCCTAGACTTAGCGAAGATAGAAGTGAGGAGTACTAAACCATCCGCCACCTCTGAACGGTCCCAAATGACTTTTTAAAAAGGGAGCCCAGCGCTTAGCAACCCCTCATGGGAGCGAGTCATCATACCAACAGCATCCCATCGGACTGAGAAAACTCCTCTGCTCTGAAACGCTGCCAAGGACGAGCCTGAAGAGTTCAAAACAATAACACAAGGTACAAGAGGATCAGATCTGCACATCGGGGTCAAAGACGTCAGAGCTGCCATGTTTTTATAACCGGAAGAGGGTTTGTTTTTTTTTTAAGTACAGTACCATAGAATGTATAAAGAAGTGGATTAAGTGAGTGTGACGTCACCCACAGCGTTCAGCTCCAGTCAAATGAAGCTCGAGTCGATGGAGCTGATGTCCATTTATATACATTCATCCCTCGTTTATCGCGGGGGTTACGTTCTAAAAATAACCTGCAAAGTAGTCAGCTTTATTTTTTTACAATTATTCTATATGTTTTTTGCTGTAAATCCCCTCACCACACACTTTATACACTTTTCTCACACAGGCGTTCACATTTTCTCACATTTCTCTCTCGTTTAAACTCTCTCAAAGTTCAAACCTTCGTAGGCGTCTTTGTCGGTGCGGAACGTTTCATCGACGTTGTGGGTTTTGTCGGGGAGAAAACAAATTGCAAATGTACAGCACTTCAGAGTCACACCGCGATCCAACGTTTATGTAAATTTGTCTGAACACATTCTGTACTGTACAGGAGACACGGCACGGAGGAGACTGATGGACAATGGTCTACAGTCCAACAGCCAATCAGGACGCAGGACACAGTGCACGTTCATACACTGGAAAAAAAAAGTTAAACAGCGAGGCCGCGAAATGAGGGACAACTGTATACAGTCTATGTAAAAGTACACACACGAAAATAAATAATGTCACCATATCCACCTAATTATCGAATCAATCTACTTTAAAAGATTTAGATTTTAAATTTCATACACTTGACTTGAAAACCTTATAAGGACATTGATAATTATTCTATTTACATCACACGTACTGCTATAAACAAATCATTTACCACCTAAAATGGTATAAAATACAAATAATGGCAGAACATGAGCACTAGATGAAGTACAAATACTGTATTAAGTATTAAAGGGAACATTCAATTGGAAAAAAAAAAGTCCAGTTTTCTGTTCAATCGACTTCTCGAGTATAATTCTACACTTGCAGCGCGTCAACTGGAAATGGACATTCTTTACAATAGGTTACCATGGTGACGATCTCTCTAGTCCCTTATTACGACGCTCCTGCACCCACGGGACGAAATTTGATAGTAACACTGTATTGGCAGGTGCGAAGAAGCAGCGTTAATGAATAGCTGGGACTTGTTTTGTCTTTAAATGAAGTCGTAGACAATGATTTATCTCAAAACGAATCAGATTGAACGTTGATGACTATTACCTGGAGATTATTCTTTATTTATTATGAAACGTGGTACCTATGTTTACTGATATCGACAGTTTAAATGATGTGAAATTGATGAAATAGCCTTGTGCGCTAACTAATGCAGCTATAGATGTAAAAAATACATTCAAACCTTAATGTAATAGCTGCAGAAATCCACTACTAGCGTCAGTCTGGGGCTTTGTAAATCCGGTAAAACGCCTTTCTACGCTTCATAATGTGTACATCCTGGTGCACAACAATAATCCACAATCTCTGAAAGTCCCATAGCTACTTAATTACGGCTGAGGTGGTTAGTTTCTATGGGAATTCTCCATCGTTATCCCTGTCAGCGTGGGGTTTGGATTGGGGTAAACTGGGATTGTGTGATGACGTCCGCAGCTCTTTAGTTCATTAACTGAGACGCTCTGTTTTCTGTTTCCCGTTAATCAACCGGAGCAAAAAGCCAAAACATCATGAAACGTATGTCTGTTTCACTTTGTTTTATTTCAGGTTGGTATAGTCCCCCAATTCCAGCTGAAAAGAAATCAATTTTTAAAGCCCGGTGAGTTTTGAAATCCCAAAAAAAGGTTTATTCTTTGTTACAGGAGATACAGACACGGCCGGGTCCAGACTCGCAGGTTTTTGGCGTCACGAGTCTCTTCTACTCCGTCCCCCCGAGCATCTGAGCTCTGAGTATTTACACCAGAATGACAAAGCTACATACATTTCAAAGCAGAGTGACTTTTGTTTCACACCCGTGAGATAATGAACTTTTACACTTAGACAGGCAGAACAACGAGTTTCCTGTGGGATGGAGACACAAGGTCGTCATAATAACAGATTGTTTTGATAAAAATGCTGAATGCTGTGGTGAATTTGTTAACAGATCAGTTCACGTTCGATGAATAAATAGATTAATGTCTGGTCTGGGTTTGACAGACTGACACGGATCAATCGAATACATTTAAAGACAAAAGATAAGACAACGTGAAGATACACTGTCTGACCAAAAAAAAAAAGGTCACACGCATGCATTCGCTGTGACATTGTTTCGATTTCACTTCTGCAACGTCACAACATTTATTTCCATCCAGTGTTGCTTTAATTTCTCACCCAGATGTCACATTGATGATGGTCGAGTCTGACGCTGCTCAAAGCTTCTCCAGCTCATCCCAAAGATTCTCAATGGGGTTAAGGTCTGGACTCTGTGGTGGACAATCCATGTGTGAAAATGATGTCTCTGTCTCTCTCTTTCTGCTTCTCCCTCTCTCTGCTTCTCTTTCTCTCTCTGCTGCCCTCTCTCTCCCTCTCTGCTTCTTATTCTCTCTCTCTGTCTCCCTCTCTCTCTCTTCCTCTCTCTGTGTGCATCTCTCTCTTTGTCTCTCTCCCTGCTTCTCCCTCTCTTTGCTTCTATTTCTCTCTCTCTGTCTCCCTCTCTTTCTTCCTCTCTTTGTGTGCATCTCTCTCTTTGTCTCTCTCTCGCTCTCTCTGCTTCTCCCTCTCTGCTTCTCTTTCTTGCTCTGCGTCCCTCTCTGCTTCTGTTTCTCTCTCTCCCTCCCTCTCCCTCTTTCTCTCTCTCTCTGAGCATCTCTCTCTCTCTGCCTCTGTTTCTCCCTCTCTCTCTGTTTCTCTCTGTCTTTCTCTGTTTCTCCCTCTCTCTGCTTTCTCTCTCTCCCTCACCCTCTCCATCTCTCTCCGTCTCTCTCTCTGTGCGTCTCCCTCTCTCTGCCTCTGTTTCTCCCTCTCTCTGCTTTCTCTGTCTCTTTCTCTCTTTCCCTGCCCCCTCTCTCTGCTTCTCTTTCTCTCTCCCCTCTCCCTCTCAGCCTCCCTTTCTCTCTCTTCTTCTCCCTCTCTCTCTCTGTCTCATGCTCCTGTCTCTCTCTTTCACACTTTGATCCCGTTGAATCCTGTCATTCTCATCTTTGAATCTGCCCGTGTCATCAGGGAAGAACAAATCCACTGATGTAATAACCTGGTCATTCAGTATATTCAGGTGTCAGCTGACCTCATTCTGCTGAACCTCGACCGGACCAACTGCAGCAACACCAACATATTTGCTTCGTTAAATCAAGGTGGCGACTTTTTTTTGGTCAGGCCGTGTACTTAAATTTCCATCACAGTCAGAACATTCTAAAACACATGTTGACACAGACACTGAGGAAGACGTGGATTAAGTGTCTTGCCCGAGGACACAACAACACCATTCATCTGTGAGAGCTGGAATCGCACCGCCAACCTGTGACCGATGACGTTTAACACTTCACCCACCGAGCTACCGTCTGAGTCGCTCAATATTGTGTAACGTGTAAAAAAAGTTTGATATGAAACAGCTACTAAATACAAAAAAGTGGAGTCATTGTCAAACTATCCTCCGAGATTAGACTCATTTATTTTTGGATTAACACCAAATTTAAAGAAAAGGAACATCGTTAATTCATCGTGAAGGGTTTTATTAACCAAGGACAATACAAAGAGCTGCTACTGTGTCATTGTGATAAAAAATAAAGATGATAAATGTGATGTAACACGTAGAGAAATACTGTCTAATGTGAAATTTCAGTGGCCAATCCTTCCCCTCGCAAATACTTTAAAACGGCTCGTGGCAGTTGATTCTTACATGGGTGAATCTTTCGTTTATTATTCATTTATAGTTTCTGCCATTGCGTTTGTTCGTTGTCATGGTTGCAGGCGCGTAAGGTCAAACAGACGTGAAATAAACAGTTGTGAAGTGAACAAACGCCTACAACAAAGTGCGTTTTGCGTGGCGGCTCCGTGCTCTGACACTGGTTCACCTTGCTGCTGGTGCTCAGGGTAAAGTTAATATGCAAAAATAAAGGGGAAGAGGTGACGCGTAGAGCAGAACTACAATGTCAAGCCTCATAAAGTGCAAGTTTAATGTTCGAACTGTAAGACTTTTATACGGCCTGGACTGCTACGGTCAAAAGTCGACACGAGGGTTTGGTAACGCTCTGTAATAACGACATCTCATTAACTTTAAAGCATCAACAAAGACTTTTTTATTTACGTAACTCAGGCCAGTAAAGACACAAAGGCTGTCGTAATAATAGATTCTTTTGATAAATGCTGCGGTTAATTTGTCATGTTCCATAAAAAATGAAATAAAATAAAAATAAATTAATTAATTAAAGTAAAATAAATTAAAAATAAAAATATTAAATAAATAAATACATAAATAAACCCAACACACAAACAAGGCAACTTTATTTGTACAGCACGATTAGTACACAAAGTAATTCAAAGTACTTTACAGAATAAGAAAGACGTTAAAATCAAAATACAACAAATCAAAACATAAATGATGCTCATAAAATTAACATTAAAAGAGAAGAGGCAGAATAAAACTCTTTCAGTCGTATGCACAGATAAACAGAACCGTTTTGAGCCTGGATTTAAACATTGTCAAAGTAGAGGTCTGTCTCACATCTTCAGGAAGACTGTTCCAAGTTTTAGCTGCAGAAAACTGAAACATTGATTCTCCATGTTTAGTCCTGACTCTGGACCAGCAGGAGCTCGGTCCCTGAAGTCCTCCTCATGTGAGATGGTTCATGTGGCTCATGTGGGAGATGTTCTTTGGTGCTGGTCCATGGAGAGACTTGTTCACACTGAGCTGCTTTAAAGTCTCTGAGCCACAGGAGCCAGAGACCTGAGCCACAGGACACATGTGTGAAGTACTTCCTGGTTCTAGTCAGTGCTCTGGATGTTCTGTTCTGTCTTGAGGCTCGTTTGGAGAGGCCAGTGATCAGGACGTGACAGTCGTCTAATCTACTGGAGACAAATGCACAGATAAGTCTCTCTACGTCTGTTTTTTTTTAAATTTTTCCATTGTGTTTTAGTTGGTAAAAAGCTGCAGATGTTATTGATTGGATGTGGCTCTTAAAGTTCAAGTCCATTATTACCCCTAGATTTCTATCCTGATTTGAAGGTTTTAGAGAGAGAAACTGGAGGCGACTGCTGACACTTTCTCTTTGTGTCCGTGGGCCAAAGACGATGACTTCAGTCTCTCATCTGAAACACGTGTGCATGTATTTATGTATTATGTATGTATTCTGCATTATGGACGCTGCCCCTTTTGCATTATTACATTTCTTGTCACACGCCGCTGTGACCATCTTTATTAAACCAAAAAAAAACTGTCGCATATGTATAAAGCTCTACCAGTGAGCCGTTCATATAGCGTTTCTTTCTGCTCGTCTGCTTGTGATGTAATCCATTATACACTTGTCACGCTGGTTTATGTCAATGGATATGGTTTGTCCTTCACTCATTTTGAAAGATTTTTTTTTTTTCTTTTGCTTTTTGCTTTGGCGCTGTCAGATCGTCCGCCCCCTTCTGTACTTCACTACGCCCACCAGCCGGCCCGGGCCAAACGCTACCGCTGCCACATGGAAACTGGCTGAATCAAAGACACTCTCTCTCTCTCTCTTTCGTTCTTTTTCTCTGTCTCTTTCTCTCTCTTTCACTACATGCAACGCTTCCTCCTTCAGAACATGAGAGAACAAGTGGGACTTATCTGAACCGTGTATTTTCATAAAGGCAAAAGGAAGACGCCGGGAGACACAGCTACACTGGGTTTCATGGAAGAAATGTGAATCATCGTGTGGAATAGTGCTACGGTCGGTTTACACAATAGAAACACGTTGATTTTATGCTTCTGGTCTGGTTTTAAATTGCAAATCGTATAGTTTACATTAAAGAAGACGTACTGAACTGATTCCCGCCTGCTGTTTGACGCTGGTGTGAAGTACGGGGCAGAACGATGCAAAAATGAGGGCTGTTGTCATGGAAATTAACATTATAAAACAAAATATTATAAGTTCTGATTGGGGAAAAGTCCTCAAAATGCCACATATAACAGGAAGCTGAAACTTATATATATGGAGAAGGTGAGAACGGAAACTTTCAGAGCAAACGCAGGACAATATTATAACGCAAATATTACATGAATGACCCAAAATAGAGCTTATAATTAGTTGGTTATTAATTAAAACGTGGGTAAAAGTTGTTAAAAGTTGATTTTGCATGTTTTCTACATTCGTCACATGGTACGTAAGACTAACTTGGGTATTTTTGTCTGTAACTTTAGTTGACACGGACTTTTGAAGCACTCGTTGTTTCCGAAGGCACAAATAAAATAAAATGTATTTTTTTCCCCTCAGCAGGTACATAATCCTCTGTACCCCTGTGTCTTGGTGTCACTGATAAAACAACATATCATTGTACACACACTGGCCTTTTCCAGCATGAATAATTAGTGAGTACAGTATATACAGCTGCTCCGAGCTCTTTAAATAGTCATGCATCATGGTTTGTACCTCTCTCGTGAATTGTTTCCATTGTTTTCATCTTCCTTATGGCCAATTTGTACAATTTTTAGAAATCCAAACCACTTTTTAAACCCACAGGGGATTTAATACTTTTGTGATAAATGGAGAAACTCATTAAAATCTTGATGAGTTTTGACATTATTATATTATTAGTCAAAAAACACAAATTTCATGTAACACCCAACCAACTGAATCACTGAAAAAATGTTAAATTAAAGCCATACATATAATGATAACAAACCGGACGCCTTCTTTCCACGAGGTTGATCCCGTTAGCGTTAGCAGCAGGTTTGATTGACAGCGTTGCTAAATGCCTGCTCCGTGCTAAACCAGCCTTGTGGGTGGGAACAGCGCGCCTCGCTCTGGATTGGCTCTTTGGTTGCTATGATACTCGCAGTCGGAATTCCAAATATGAAACTCGGCTCCATACTCACCGCTGTAACTGCTCTCGCCTCGATGAGCTTCGTTTGATTGGAGCAGAACACTGTGGGTGACATCACACTTCCTTCGTCCACTTCTTTTTACAGTCTATGCTCCCATCACCTCGAGGTCGCGTAAAAGACTCTAGAACCATTTTGTGCGGACCTTGTACAATATTGTTATGAGAATTTATTTTTCACTGAGCTGGTTGACTCTGCTTTGCCTGATTGCCATTCACTTTGAATGTGTGGTTTGGATGGCCCTAGAGCCAAAACTGTAATTAAAGACGCGAGCAACGGCCCTCGCCACTGTGCACAGGTCCCTCCCACGCACCCGCCACGGACTCACGACCGCCTCTTAATTGCAACCGCTCCTGAATCGTGACGCCTCTGTATGTGACGGCATTTCCATAGTGAAATGTGCCAATTGACTTATACTGTGTGGACCAGGGCATTGAACCTGCAACCATGAGCATAATACACAAGGTTCCATGGTGTATCTGACTGTGCTGAGTGGAGTGAGTCCTGACCAAGCCAAGCTCTAGATCTGTAGATGGATGAACACTGTCCTGCAGTAGCTCACTGCTCCTGACAGGGGGCCCCTGTGGCACTGGTTGAAGGATGGGTCAAATGCAGAGACTGAATTTCCCTCATGAGGGGTCAATAAAGCATACCTAACTTTACCTTAACCAGTCGTTTTGTGTTTCAGTCAGGTTTCCTCTGAGTCTACAGCTGCACAGGAAATTCTTGTTTCAGTCAAATTATTTAATGCATATTTTGGAGTAAATATGTCACTATTTTTAACATGCTCTTTTGGCACTATATTGGTGGTTGTCTAACATCCTGATGTTTCCAGCAGTCTCCCATCCAAATACATCAGAAATATCTGACATATTTAATTGCTGCAATATTTCATTGGAATTGAACTTTACAATTTTGCCTCATGGTTAAAATTATATAGATATGTCTTTGAGATGGGGTTTTAAATGTCTTCAAACTTATATGAAGGCATTTTTTTCCATATGAAACAGCTTTAGAACTTTCTGGATCCTGAATAAATCAAAATTCCAATTAACAGGAAAGTCAAAACATCATATTGACTTCATATCTGGCAAATCTTTCTTTTTTCTTTTATTAGTTTATTTGGCAGGGACAATGTGCAAAAACATTAAAGATGCTTTACACCAGATTATAGCTGAAGCTCGTTTCCATCTGTAGTCCCTAATATGTGATGTTTATGAAATATTGTAAAACAGTCCTAAATGAAAAAAATCCTCACTACAGGCAAGAAAAAAACAATAGTCTGGACATAAAGAGTTCTCAGTTTTATTTGAACTGTGGCAGTTCAACATTGTGATGTATGTGTGCCATTACGAGTGAGTGAGAAAGTAAATATAACTCAATTATAATAAGCTAAAAATAAACCTCTGAACTCCGCTGGGTTCACCCCGGAAAAATAAATAAATTAAACAAACTAAACTAAAGCATAAAGCACACAGGTTCACTCGCTGACAGAGGCAAGTGAGCTCCAGTTTAAACAGTGACATTTATTTTAAATTACAAGGCTTGAGTTAGGACTTCTGACTGTTTTACTTTCATCCACTATAAAAGCACCAATATAACTTCATCCACTTGAACACTTTGCTTCTTTATGTTCACAGGTTACAATTACTTTCCTGCCATTCAGTTTCAAGATGTACATTTTATATTTCAGTTTCACATCAGGGCAGAAAGGAACAAAAAGGTGAAGGCAAGTCAGATCCCAGAACTGCTTCAAATCTCTCAGCCAGGCTCATGAGCTCGGCCACAAGGATCACCACAGACGGGAGCAGGCCATTCCCCACAGTCGAGGGGCTACAGAGGGTTATGAGGGCTGCACAGCTCCACCTCTGGACCTGCATCATGGAGAACAGAGCAGACAACGCACCAAGAGGAAGTGAACAAGTCAGAGGAAGACCAAAGAACGCTGGGGAACCTTTATAGTTTTTGCTCCACTGTCACGTGCTGGTTGCTCCACAAAGTCAACCCTACTACATTCTACCCCCCTGAGAAGTTTATCAGCGTCCCAACGATTGAAAGTCTCATCCACCCTACACATTAAAGGTATTGGCTCTTGCTCCAAAACATCAAAAATACACCAGCATCCATGAGTAGATGCAGTATCTACCAACAGGACGGGGTAAAAGCTTAGAGACATTTAAAAATCAGCTATTACATCAGTCACACTTGGAACGAATGGTCCTGAAGGGTGAAGTTCAGGACAAGGTCTACAAACGGTTGTCCGCAATGTCAAGAACCCCTAACTGGATTAAATGAGGCGGTAATAACGGCTCTTCACTCTGACAACGTTGGTGTGTTTCTGTTAATGTTTATCGCGCGAGTCGCTGTGCATTGATGTCTATGACCCTAGAAAACTGTAAACATTAGGTCATGGGTATCAATGACCTTTAAGATCAGGGGCGAGTCAGTGAATTTTCTTCAAAGTTTCACTAATTCGTCTCACCTCGTTGTAAATTTTGTGCAGTCCTATAGGTGGCGCACTAACACTGATCGTTGTGTTTGATAAATCAGTCTAATCAGGGACATCCGGTGTTTTAAATTTCCACAACGTCGGACTGAGCATGTGCATGTAAGATTTTTTTTAAATGCGCCATGTCCTTCTTGTCACACACAGAATTTACTCACCGAATTTTGTACAAATCTGACAACGCTGGCTTTTGAGTCTATGGTAGGGGGCGCTATAGCGTTCCATTTAGATTTGATAGTCCATCACGTTCAAACCAGGATCAGGCTGTTGTGATTTGACTTCGAGCTCAATTGGCCAATGCTCCTGGTCATGGAAAAGTCACGGAAAAAACAGAAAATAAAGGTGTTTTTCGTTGGCGTGCTTCAACAAAAAAGGAGTATCCCCCCCAAAAAAATAGATGATTTTTGAATTGCCAAACCCTCTTGATATGACATGTTGAATCTGAGCTCATCAAACCTACGACTAGACACATTTTATAAACGAATAGACGAATTTTTAACCCAATATGAACGACTTCCTGTTTGCTTCAGTTCATTTTTAGGCTTGTCTCAGTGAGCGCTATCACTTTTCCTGACCCTATACCAAAATTTCCCAGCTTCTCTCCCATAACGATCCACGTCTAGGCGGCGCTGTTGAGTCAGTGAGCATCAGACATTCTCACGATGCCGATTTTAGAATTTTATTTTTGTCAAAACCCATTCATTTTTATACCCCAATGTGAGATTTTTCATCGATGTTTAGGGGATCAAAAATGCAATAATTTTGTCCAAAAAACACCCAAAAAACAATACCGTCGCCAATTACACTTTGTTACGGGCGAAGTTTTGTAACAGGCGAGGCCCAATTACTTAAAAATACTGCGTATCTAATTAATTCTGTCGCAGATGATTAACTAGACGTGCACGATAAAATCAGAAGAACCTCTTGAAAGAACTTTTTTTTATCCACACTCGACGCATACCCCTGAGTCTACCTGATTTCTACGTTGCCCTGTGCTTCCATTGTAGGGAGTATTATACCTCTGATGACGCAGGCCAAGATAACAAGGCCTGAACAGCACAGAAACGCAACTGCTCTATCAAGACCAAAACAAATCAGATCATTCCCGTGTTCACAAAGGCAGCTACGAGTTTGAATGTTGGCAGTGGGATGAGCTGAGACTATCAGCTCTGTCCCTGTGGTGTGCTGCAGGCCTGTTCTTATCCCGCTCCTTGCTGCTTCTGCGCCGCCAAACTCCCAAACGCTCAGTCCTCTCTCCGTTAAAGAGTCTATCCCCGCACACGGCTCCACTGTTGGTTAAGGGGAGGCGCAGGATCGGTGGCAGCGCTGCTTTGTAACACCGCAGAGAGAAAAGCACATTTCGGAGGTGCTGAAATAAGCAGGAATCATGATACAGTAATTTGGGTTCCCAGGCAAAACATATTACCGTGAGCGCCCGCAGGAGAGTGAAAATGCGATTGTGGGGGTGAGGACTTTCATAGCTTTATATTGCATCTATCTGGATATTATTTTCAATGCAAAAGACACCACAGGGTAAAATGAGTATAGTCCATATGTTTGTGTTCTCAGCAGCCTGTACAGTTTGTTTTATTTAGTCATGTTTTTGTCCTCCTTTGGGTTAGTTTCTATTTAAACTTGTTTAGGTATAATTTAGGCCTGTTATATACATTCAGGGTTTAGGTCTGTGATATTCAGGAAGCCAAATAGTTGGGCAAGGTGGAGGTGAAATGTTTTGTTAATGGACGTATCGCAGAAGCTGGGATCAAACTGCCAAACTTCATGAGAAAACAACTATGTCATGTTTCTCTGCAGCTGCCAGTTAAGCCACATTTTGATTTGTTTGTATTGTGATTGAACGTGTTTCTTAGTATAAAAAGCACTTTGTTCACGAGTGAGGGAAGGATGGAGCGTGAGATTGACAGGCGGATCGGTGCAGCGTCTGCGGTGATGCGGTCGCTGTATCGGTCCGTCGTGATAAAGAAGGAGCTGAGTCAAAAGGCAAAGCTCTCGATTCACCGCTCAATCTACGTTCCTGCCCTCACCTACGCTCATGAGCTCTGGGTAATGACCGAAAGGACAAGATCGCGGATACAAGCGGCTGAACTGGGCTTCCTCCGCAGAGATGAGGAGCTCGGTCACATGGGAGGAGCTCGGAGGAACTATATCTCTCGACTGGCCTGGAAACGCCTTGGGGTCCCACTGGAGGAGCTGGAGGATGTGTCTGGGGTGAGGGAAGTCTGGGAGTTCCCGGCTTGGACTGCTGCCCCCGCGACCCGGCCCCAGATAAGCGAAGAAAATGGATGGATGGATGAAAAGCAATTTTACAGAAGGCTTTTGTCTGTTATGATCCTAGTTCTTGAAACAGGTGACAGCTTAAATTTAAACTTGCAAAGAACCTCACAATGAAAAAAACTTGAATTTCATTACACATTCAAAAAGCTGCTGACGTTTTAACATTGATAATTTCATTTAGTGTAATAGTTGGATCACAGAAAGTTAACGAGCTTTACACCCCGCTCTCCGAAACTGCTTTTAATGCCTCAATCGCTGTCATCGTCAACTAAAAATATCTTGTTTTTGATACTAAATCTGGAGCGTGGGGACCTCATTCCCACAAGGGGGCGTCACACAGTTTATATCTGAAGATCAATATGAGGCAGACGACACGCTGCTAACGACTGGAGTCCATCACACGTCGCTATATTTGGCTAAATGCCTCTTTGGGACGACTTTGAAGACAGAGTTTATTAGTCGCCTGAAGCTGAGGGCGCTGTGAGTTCTCCGCAGACCTGCTGAGAACCATGATGGACAATACAACTCGCACAACTACCAAGCTCCAACTCTCTGGAGGTCATTTGACGTGTGGTTATCGTTCCCTCCATCGTGTCTCGAGCCAGAATCAAACATATTCGTGCGATCCGAAACAAAAAAGCTCATTGGCCACTCATCTTTTTGAACATAATGACATCTCTCTGTGTACTCACTCTTCGCTCAGTGATTCTGCAGAAATCTGTGATATTTTTTCTCTTTCTTTTTGCCTCAGAAGCAGCCATTTTGTTTTGATACAGATGGACCATGCACGTCCCTGATTGGCTAACCCACCTGTCAATCACGCCCATCTGAACTCAGGAAGATGCACCAGAGACGAGACACATTTGAAACTAAAAAGCTCGATCGACTGAAGAAATTAAAAGTTTACCATGCAACGTTTCTGGTTAAGGATCCGTCGATTGTTTGTCTTCGTGGAGATGTTTGCGCTTTGCCGAAAATGTTGTACAGTACGGCATTTAACATATGTATTTCCACGGAGCCAAAAAGCAGGTCTATGCGCCGATGAATTTGCACATTCTGCTTATTCCATGAAACAGAACGCAGGTTTTAGACGTGACATAATCGTTTTGGTTATGCGCCTATCCACTACGATCAAACACTCAATGGAAAACAGAACTGACGTGGTCGGCTTAACAAACACTGGGTCTTATGTAAACAACCAATATTAGCATAGCGCATTTTTCGCTATGAATTATGCAACACATTTAGCCAAACCTGGGGACATTTTCTGTACCAGTGGTTTGTGCGTCATGGCAGTTTCTCATTTCCCTTCCAATCTCACATATGTGCGATCTTAGCTCTTCAAAGACAATCAAGATCTAGTCTAAAAGTACATGAGTTTTAATCGTTGTCAATGGGAACGACTTCGATAAACGGATCAGAAATTAACAACAGAGTGATGTTTCTCCCTTGCGAAAAAGCTGTCGTAAGTTTGGAGATGTTTTTTAAGCCAAACCCAGTTTTCCACTTCGATTTAAGAAGATACTGGGACAACAATCCTCCCGTGTAACAGATCTTTCTCCAGGCTGATTCATAGCACATATGCTCCTTAAACCTTTTAACACCCACCTCTTTTTGGCATGTGCACAATAGTTTCACAAACCCAAATGTCATAAATTATTAAAAGAAGAACTTACAGCCCACATGCTTTTGTAATGAAACTGTTTAATTAGAATATCTCTTGTACGTAGCGATGGTTTTTCATGTTTTTTTAATCCTTTTGTGGCTTGTCACGATACCAAAATCTCAAAAACAAGCTCACGGGAAAGGCCTGATACACAATTCCAATTTTGATACGGCAAAAATACCTCAAAAATAATCAAATATGTAAGATTAGTTGGTGTACTAATATAAACTCAACACATTTTCTTTTAGCATCCACGTCAAATGAATTGTTTTTCTACTTTTATGTAAAATGAGTGCGGTGGTGTGTTAAATTTGCCTTTGGGAGATTGTTGCTGTTTTTTCCTTGTCCTCGAGATCAACCTGTCGATGCTCTGAAGATGGAAATGAGCCATTATGTGTAAACGTCCGTTCATATGTGCTGTTCCTTCACAAAGGACTAAAATAAGAAAAAAATATGTTTAAACTGCAGAAGGTTAATTTTTAGCCCAAAATTAGAGCTGTTTCTTCAATATTGTTGTTTTTTTTTTTTCTGATGCCTCATGTGAAAGCTCAGAACCTCCAGAATTCTCTCAGTGAGCTGCAAAGGCTGCACTAGCTCTGATTAAAGATTGTTTTTTAGGTAGAAGGTGATTAGGTTTTGTCCTGATCTGATAAAACGTGAAGAACACTGCAGCAAGAGTTTCTTCTACTGCAACTTCTACTGCTGCTTATCCAGAACCGGGTAGGAGAGGCAGCTTCCCTCACCCCAGACATGTCCTCCAGCTCCTCCAAGGTGTTCCCAGGCCAGCAGCTCTACCCTGAGCTCCTCACCCTATCTCTAAGGGAGCACCCAGCCACCCTGCAGAGGAAACACAGACCTTACCCAGACCTCATGACCATAGGTGAGGGTCAGAACGTAGATCGACCGGTAAATCAAGAGCTTCGCCTTTCGACTCATCCCCTTCTTTACCACAACAGCCCAAACTTCTACTTGGGTTTATTTTTGGGTTCTGCTTGGGTCTATTTTTAAGAGCTTCGTAAAAGTTTCATATTTCATCAGAATCTGTCTTGTCCCAGTGCAGACAAATTGCATAAGCAGCTCTTGAGGTTAAAATAAGTTTGCCGTGTACGATCTCCATCTAATTATGAAGCTTTTTATTGACCGACAGTCAAGAAATGCAATATTAGCGTTAGTGTGATGTGCAAAACTCCACTCTGGCTTCTGAAAGTCGTGAAAAACTCGCATAAACTCATGACGGTGATTAATATGGATGCTCGAAATGGATAAGGTGAGTGAGGAATAACGTTGAACCGCTGCAAATGGCTTAAAAAACACGAGTTCTATTCATTTTTAAGACAGTACAAATCAGGTACAGCTCTTTCTTGTCAGAGTTTGCATCTTCTCCTCGTGGCTGTGTCGGTTTTCTTTGATTAAAAAAGTAAATAAAGACGTTCTTCCTGTGTCGTATACGCACTGTCCTCGTCGTGGTTTAGCTCGGCTCGGCGCGCTCCCCACATGGGTCCAGTCTCTAATAAAAGTCTGGCTCCTTCTTCAGTCTAACCACACTGTACTGACGGCTCCCCGGTGGCTCCGCTGATGACTTCAATATAAAGAGCACAAAGCCATCAGCAATTTTCTGCTCAGACTTCCACCATCATTTCCCAAAGCTGTTCGCAAACCCTCCACATCCTCTTTCTCTCTCTCTCTCTGCCTCTTTCCTTGTCTCGTCCATCAATTCTGTCAGTTTTTAAAAAGTTTGGAACGAGTGGAAATTTGGAAAGATGACTGACAAGTTTTAAATGTTGAACATTATATACTGTACTACGCAGTTTTCAACAAGTTCCCTCAGTTACGAAGTGTTTGGCACGTTGTTAAAGCTCATTTTATATGTTCAGAATTGAATAAATACAGAAATGTGGAACAAAACCATTAGAAAAGAAGCTAAAGTGCACATTTTAAACTTCATAAACGTGACTGTGTTCGCAGATATGAGGTAAATGTTCAAATCAAACGTGGCTTTTAGCAATTTTAAATCTGATTTAGTCTTGATTACAAAAAACATTGCACATGGCCATTTGGTTTATGTTATAATTAGATTTTTTTTTAGCTCTCAAGACATTTATCCAATCAAAAAACAGCATGAACCTCTCTCATTTGGATCGCCAGTTTCAGAGTTGAAATCCAGTGATCTGAATGGTCACTGCCTAAACACCAGCACCTCCAGCCTGTCTGTATTGACCTTATTCCGACCCCCCGCCCACTTTTTGCAACCAACAAATCAACGCTGCGATCTCTGGGAGGCTTTAAAACAGCTTCGTAGTCCTTGTCAAGATCGGCAGCCCCATGCAAAAGAACACAACCCGCAGAGAAATGACCAGACCAGACCAGACCGTCCGGAATAAGGTGAGTATTGAGAATGAGGAAAACTTGTGTGTGTGTCCTTTTTCTGCAGGTTTAGGCACTGTTTACTTTGTAGTACCTGTGTAGCCTGTGTATGTCTGTGTAGTTCCTCAGTCGTCCAGGTCTGATCCATTGCAAAAGACGAAGTTTAAATCTGTCAACTGGACAAATCGTTGTAGGAGCGAAGACGTTTCTGCTCATCCTGGTCAGATCACTGCTGGACACCGCCTTGTACAGTATTTATCTGAAGGGAGGAGCTAACCACACTGAAACTATAAACAGCTATTGTCCCCAGTTTCATCTTAAACGACCGTATTCAACCTTTAACGACCCCGCAACTGTTCTTTTTGTTTTGGGTCTGAGGATGTCACGATCCCTGTCTGTCCCGCCTCGTTTGTTGTCCTTTCCCCCTCCCTCACGAGTCCCGAGTCTGGAGCTGGGCGGACATCTTAGCTCCTCCCGTGCGCACCTGGAAGCAATCACAATCAGCTGCACCTGCGGTCGATAAGAGGAGCCAGGACCCTCATGTTTTCCCCTGCTTTTTACATTACTAACCATATACTTTTTGCTCCTCACCAGATCCCGCTCCTTGGACCAGCTCAGCTCTCTCGTCTTCGACCCTGCTGTTCTCCCCCGTCTCTGACTCAGCTACTCACGCTTTTCCCTTGGACCACGGCTAACTCCTCGCTCCCTGCTCACCGTCTGATCTACCGTCATTTGCCTTTTTGCACTTTTGTAAATAAACACTGTTAAACTGTTCCCCGAGTTCTGTCTTTTTGGTCCCTCGTGCCTAACGTTACGACAGAGGATGGAGTTATAGACGGGGGAGAGTTGATGTTTAAGGCCCCCATTCCTGTTTATTAAGGAAGGATTGTCTTTCCAAACACAAATAGCTTCTTTAACTCCCCTCTTTAACCATAACTTTTTCTGATCAGAACTGAAGAAGCGGCTTGGATGATTTCTCCAGTTGATAGATTTAATTTCGTCTTTTGCCATGGGTACTACAACGCAAACAGTTCCTTTAAAGAGCTCAAAACCAACACAATCAAAGCCGTTTACCAGCTGATCTCCTCTTTCTGAGCAGTACTGATTCCTTTCCTGCGCGCACACTTTACTTGCAGATTTCCTATGTGAGGCCTGGCAGCACCAGACTGGCAGTAATGAGAGACGGAGGTGGGATATGTGCTGTTTATTTCCACCATCTGTGACTGGCCCCAGATCCTCTAATAGTTTCGTGATTCGCTCTCACACACACGACGAAGGCACTGCCACTTCATGCGAGTACGATCTCTTTAAACGTGAACTGGAAGCTCTGTTTTATGATTCTCGGAAAGGCGGTGAATTATTGATATTGTTCGGGTGTTGCAGTAAATATTTCATCTCTGGTGTTGTAATGTATGACATCATTTGGAGATGATAATGTGGGATTTGAATATGTTTTAGTTGATATTTGTATTTGTTTTTGTGGTTTTACAGTGACTGGCCTGTTCAGCACTTTGGTCAGCTTTAAAACTGCGGTATACAACTAAAGTTTTGACTTATTTTGAGTTTTACAAGTGGATTTATCTTGAGAATTTGGCTTTTCACTGAAGAGTTATTTTACAGGCGACAGTAGTTCAATCGGTAGAGTGTTCGTCCTCTGATCCAACGGTTTAAATCTCGCCCTCGGCACAAAAACGCCATCGGTAGAGCGGTCAAATCCACTGATCCACAGGTTGACGGTGTGATTCCAGCTCCCACAGATGAATAGTACTAGAGAAGTTGCCGATACGATACGGTACCTCGATACAGTGCACTTTCGATTTGATGCAAGACGATACAATATACTTCAAATCGATACGAATCAGTGAAAAATAAAGGCTTTCGGGACACTTAATGATCAACCCCATTATCACTAAAAATAAATATTAATTTTATATATTTTTTTAAATTTAGCTTTAATTTATTGAAGATAAATAAAGATACCAGTGCATTTTGTGTTGTGTATTTTACCGACTCATCAGACTCTTACACTGGTCAATATTACACAGTTTATACGAGCTCCACATTTACACGTTACACAGGGACACGTGCAGTTTAACGACTCTAAACGGTCACAACATATCGACTAAATCACAACTGTGGCACTGAAAGTCTTTGTTAAACCAAAGTTAGTATGAAATAAACCGATTTTAATCATCGAAACAGTGAATCAAATGTCAAATGTTCTGCATAAACATGTTTTTTTTCCTCTAAACGAGTCACACAAATGTAGCGCTGTGATAGAAAACTTTAGTAAAATATACAAAAAAAAATACTCTTGGTGATATATCGATACAGCAGCCCATGATATCAATACTGTATCGTTAAATTAGATGATACGATACATCAATATTTCGATATTTTTGCACACTACCGTTGCGTTCTTCGGCAAGACACTTCACCCACCTCAGCCCTCGTGTCTGCGTACACTGCCGTATGTATATGTGAGCGAGTTTGTGAGTATTTCCTTGATGTAAAGCGCGGCGAGTGCCTTGAAAGTAGAAAAGCGCTGTATAAAAATGCGACCTCGTACCATTTAGATGCAAATTAAGTCCAGATCTAGTCCTTATGAGGTGGACCCTTGCAGCAAATTACTCATATAGAAACCAGAATTAAAACGGTCCCTTCCCCCAAAAGATAATCAGTTTTTCAGAATTGTAAAAGGTGTTTGTTCAGGTCTACTTCAAAACGCGTGTGTAGACCTAAATGGCTTAACAAATACTAATATAAACATGTTAAAATACACATACAGTACACCTTTTTCATGCATACTGGTGAGCTGGAGGATGCTACGAGAATTGTCTCAGTCCAAACATTTAACTCTTTACAGGTGTTAAGTCTCTGTACGTCTCTATAAATAACCCCGAGCAGTGGAGAGTACTGCATGTGGAGAGTACTGCATGTGGAGAGTACTGCATGTGGAGAGTACTGCATGTGGAGAGTACTGCATGTATTTATGATGAAGCTGACAGCATGGCCTACTTTAAACATACTGGACACATACGTTTAATGTGTTAGCGTAGTTGTTCTTTTAAAAAGCCTGTACCTGCTTCTTTTTAACGTGTATTTGAGCAAAAATGTCTTGCCCAAGTACAAATATATTGCAGACTGTAGACCATTGTCCATCAGTCTCCTCCGTGCCGTGTCTCCTGTACAGTACAGAATGTGTTCAGACAAATTTACATAAACGTTGGATCGCGGTGTGACTCTGAAGTGCTGTACGTTTGCGATTTGTTTTCTCCCCGACAAAACCCACAATGTTGATGAAACGTTCTGCACCGACGAAGATTTGGACTTTGAGAGAGTTTAAACGAGAGAGAAATGTGAGAAAATGTTAATGCCTGTGTGAAAAAAGTGTATAAAGTGTGTGGTGAGGGGTTTTACAGCCAAAAACATATAGAAATGTAAAAAATAAAGCTGATACTTCACAGATTTCGCCTGTTTTTAGAACGTAACCCCCGCGATAAACGAGGGACCACTGTATAAGCAGCTGTTGAGGTCAAAATAAATCAGCTGTGTACTGTTTGTATCTAATTATAAAGCGTTTCATTGTCCGAGCATCAGGAAATGCGTGGTTAGAATGCTAGCTGTCGTTAGTATTACAGTGAAAGCAAAACTAAGCAAAACTAAGCTCTGGCTCTGGTGCTTAAAAACTCATCCCTGTGAATAAATGTGATGCGATGCTGGGACTGAATACGTTGAAACTCTGCAAAACGTTTAAAAAAAACTTGTTTTTTCACGTTTTTAACAGAGTAAAAATGAGGAAGGGCAGCGGTTTTAACGAGAGTACAGTAAAATGTTATACCGCTGTTAGCTCTAATATAAAATAAACCTTTAACACCACAGGACAGAGTCGATTCTAGAGGATCGACCAGTGGGTGAATCGATATTAGTGGTAAGAGCAGAGTCGTTACATGAGGAGGTTTTTCATTGATTTCTGTAAATCACTGTAGCAACATAAATCTGTGCACCGCCTTCAGAGCGTGTACGAATATCAGAGCCATTTCACATTTCACACAAGTTCTGTTTTCTGAAGATAACCAGCACTTGCAAGTTTGCGCATAATAATCCGCAATTGTAGAGTGAAAAGCAGGTTTGGACAAATAAAATTAAGTAAAACAAATAAACACGTGCCAAAATAAGGTTAAAGTAGCACCACAAACGCTCAGTGCAAAAAGGATTAAGTTTGTTTCTGTTATCTCATCAAAAACACACCTGGAGTTGTGTTTTGTTTCATTCACACATGTTTGAGTAACTCTTTATTATTAGTCTGTCTGCATCTCTGAACCTCAAAACGCTCTGTTCCACCTTGTGATGTCATGAAGTGGTAGTTTTCATGTTGACAGCTGCTATTTTACCTTTAGTTCTGTAAAGATTGTCGTTTCCAGAGCTGAAACGATCCAAATGATTCTAGAAATGAAGGTGCGTGGAGTTTAAAAACGCAGCGGAGCACTTCCTGTATCACCACTTGATGACATCACAAGGTGGAACGGAGTGTTTTCAGTTTGAGAGAAGAGCTCAGCCTGTGTTAAACATGTGTGAATGAAACAAAACACAACTCCGGCTATGTTTTTGATGAGGAAAGAACAAATAGAAAATAAATATGTATAAAATATATATGTATGTGTATGTAAATATACTTTTCTTTATCTTTTCCTTGCTGTATTTGTGTTACTATTGGTTGGTTTGTATGTATTTATTTTGTTGTTGTGAAAACCATGAAAATAAATAGTTAAAAAAAAATATATATATAGAAAATGGTGTAACATGAGAGCTTTAATTTCAATCAAAACAACATTACAATGCTAGTTCTGATTCAACGTAAAGCCACATGAGGTAACTTTTCTCCTTGTCTATGGAAATGTTACTGCACTGCCTGGAATTTAATGTGTTTTTCTCGCCAGAACATGCATTCTTACTGTAAACGTGGTCACCTCTCCGTAGATATGACCTGTAACATGACTAAGTGGCGCCACCTGTATGTTTTTATGTCATTTTTTTTGTTTTTTTTAACTTATGTTTATTAAAATTTTTCATTTCCATTTAACAACATCAACAAAGAACAAACAAGGCACATGGACATAATGATGATAAATTGGTATGAATCAAAAAAGGTGTATTAGTCGTTAAAATAATGATGATAATAGTAAAATATAAATAAAAAACAAAGAGGAAGAGAAGGCCAGACCAAAAAATAATTAAATATAAATAAATAAATAACACAAAATAGTTAAACAGCATCGTTTACCCGGCCTGATGTGTTGTTATTCACGAGAAAATTGTAGAATATCGTCCATATTTACCAAAACTTGTCACGTTTTTTTTTTCCAACGCCAGATAAAAAGTCTTTCCTTTCATCCTTTGAGAAGCAGAACAAGGAATTTCTGATTTCCACGATGTCGCTGTACCACGTTTGGCTTCCAGAAAACAAATATTCAGCCAAGATATGATACTTTTAGTCAAATCTACTGACTGCACATTTTAGGATTAAGATTAAAAGGGACATCGTTACCCACAATTCCACTAACGATGTTCAAAACTTTACCACAAAATGACAAGATGAGGGACAGTCCCACAAACGATGAAACGGGAATTTTGTCGGTTAAACTGGGATTAAATCAATTTAGTTTAGTTTATGTACCATCTACTTTTAATTTATATTGCAGCAGCTTTGAGTTAGTATTTATGAACTGCATTAGCTTTTAATTTAGCAAAATAACAACGATAAACCAGAAAGTTGCGAAACGGTGAATACAAAGTGAAATGACATCTCTCTATGAACATTTTTAAAGGGACAAGACACAACTTTTCTGGTTTCTTTTCGTATATCCAAGGGGTTTTTAATAAGAAAAGCACAGTTATAGCGTCGAATCTATACAATCCACACGCACGACTGCAATTACCCGAGAACAGCAGCGAGAGGAGCCCAAGTTTGAAAGTGAATTCATTTAACTTTCCCGTAAGGTAATTGGTCTGACAGCGTTCTGGGGTTATGGAGTTGTACAATGTAGGATTTCTTGGCTGGTTAAATGAACAGAAAGCCAAAGGCAGCAGATTGCAACAGAGGAAGAGACGCTTTATGACTTTCATCTATTTCTTTGCAATAAGCCAGGGCTCATTTCTGTACGACGAGACTTTTCATAATGCGACGGAAGCAGGTGGCACGTATATGAGACAAAACACAGCGCAGTGATCACGCATTTGCGATAAAACATCCTCGTTATGAAGAAATTGAATGGAAATACTTACATTATCAGTGGTTTTGTAATGATAATGTTCTGAACGTGGAGTGAAAATGTGTCTTTTGCACTTTTATAATCCAGACGTGAAAGAAACTCTGCCCACACCCACGGGTCGTCTTTCTATACATAGGTACAGTAGGTGGATTTGGCTTTGGCGTGGCATGAACAGCAGGGGGCAGTGTTGCAAATGTCACTGTAGGAGTCTATGGGAAATGTTATACAGTAGTTCTATGTCAATAAAAACTCTTTTTATAACTAAAATGTGAGTAGAAAAAATGTTGAAACTTGTTTTTAACAGAAATTAGTCACAAATTGTTAAGTATTTTACAGAATAATGTTAGTTTGTAGTATATGTTGTTGCTGGAAAGGTTTTAAAGTTGGTTATGTGATAGAAGGTTTGGTTTAAAAAAAAAAACTAAAAAAAAACTAAACTAAAAAATAAATAAATAAACAGATTTAAAAAAAATAAATAAATCAACAAAAAAAAAAACTAAACTAAAAAATAAATAAACTGACCTAATAAAAAAAACTAAATTAAAATATAAATAAATAAACATATTTAAAAATAAATAAACTGGCTTAAAATAAATAAATAAACTGATAAAAAAAACTAAACTAAAAAATAAATAAATAAAATAAACTGACTTAAAAAAAATAAACAAAAAATAAATAAATAAACTGACTTAAAAAAGAATAAATAATACAATAAAAAATAAAGAAACTGACTTAAAAAAAACAAAAACAAAAACCAACTAAAAAATAAAATGAAACTGACTTAAAAAACAAAAACAAAAAACGTATGAGTGATTTTTAAATGACTCTCTCTGATCTGAATCTCCACTACCTAAACTCCAGCGAGTGAGTAAATTCTTGAGGTTCTGAGCTTTCACATGAGGCCTGTCCATAAACTGAGGAAGAGAAAAACTTACATGTGTCTCTATCTGCAGGTTAAGGCTCTGGAAACTCAGGCTCAGTTGTGCTTGAGCAGACGCTGCACAGTTCCTTAACAGACCTGGAGTTGTGTTTTTTTTTTTCATTCACACATGTTTAACACAGGCTGAGCTCTTCTCTCAAACAGAAAACACACTGTTCCACCTTGTGATGTCATCATGTGGCAGTACAGGAAGTGTGTTTAAACCCCCACACCTTCACTAAAATCATTTGGATGATTTCAGTCTTAGAATTCCCTCTCTACTGATGTAAAGGTAAAATGCAGCTGTTAACATGAAAACTACCACTTCATGACATCACAAGGTGGAACAGAGCATTTTGAGCTTTGGAAATCTAGACATAATAATAAACCAGAGTTACTCAAACATGTGTGAATGAAACAAAACACAACTCTGGGTATGTTTTTGTGGCAGTAACAGCATGTGTAATATCAGACCTTTAAAATAATGAAGTTTAGGCTTATTATCTGCTTTATTGATTTTAACAGCACGGGGAACACATTATTTCCATATGATTTGTTTTATATTAGTCTAATATTATGCATTTAATAATAAGTATTAAATCTGGCATTGATCCAACCCATAGAAGTGAAATCTCGTGTACGTTTTGGTACGCTGTGTCAACTAGATTTGCAAAGAGACAGATGATTTCCCCTGATAACCCGAGGGTGTTGCACTTATGAAATGCATTTACACTATGGCTCGCCCTGACCTTTCCAAAGACGCGGCGCTACACAAGTCTTAAGATTCAACATTAGAACAATTAACTGTACAATCTCTGTCAAATTGACTCATTTTGAATGTGAGATGTGGTGCGTAAAACTGGAGAGGTTGGAGACACCACCCTGCTCCGTGGTGTAGAGGGGAGGGAGAGGAGGAGGAAGAGGAGGAAGGAGGGAGGAGGGAGGAGGGGGGGGCGGTGCGAGAGGAGGGAGAGAGGCTCAGCTTCAGCACCGCGGACAGCTCCCGGTGAAGCAGCAGCAGCAGCACGGAAACGCTGCGCTTACCCATAAACTCACGCTTTGGATTTTTACGCACGGACAGGACTATCATTTTACCACGTTTTTGTTTGCTTTTGGTGCGGGACTTTTAAGTTTTTGCTCTCCGGACTGCGCTGGAGAATAGATAATCACTGGACCACGCGCCAGAACAAGTTAGGGTTGTGTTTTACAGCTGAAATTCTTCTTTGGGTAACATCGTGAAAGCAGGAAAACTAGTTGTTTCACATGCGTGCTGCAGCCTCTCCACTGTAGACTGTAGTGTGAGCCTGTGCGATGCTCTGTGTGTTCCCCCGGGGGCAATGGGAGTCCTGCCGCCTCTGATGCAACCTCCACAACACTGACTACTCACTATTGCATGGAGGATAGAGCTTATGCCTGGGTTGGCGGGTTCTTGAGTGTTACAGAAGAGATAATGTTGCTGTATGCGCATATAACTTTTGAATGATATAAACATTGTGTAGACAGGACGCGCGGATTGTCAAATTGATCATGGCGAGTGTGAATTGCAGGGCTACCCCAAAAGAACTGGCCCAGAATAGTTTCCCAGATGTGGTGGAGCTAAACGTAGGGGGTCAGGTTTACTATACGCGCCACTCCACGCTCGTAGGGACCCCTAACTCGTTATTAGGCAAGTTATTCTCAACCAAAAAGGACGCCACGAATGATTTAGCCAGAGATCCAAAGGGACGCTATTTCATCGACAGAGATGGCTTCTTGTTCCGCTACGTGTTGGACTTTTTACGGGACAAACAGGTCGTGCTCCCGGATCACTTCCCAGAGAAAGGCCGGCTGAGGAAAGAGGCGGAGTATTTCCAGCTGCCCGACCTGGTGAAGCTGCTCTCTCCTGAAGATTTAAAGCAGAGTCCGGATGACTTCTTCCACAGCGACTACGAGGACTCCCAGGGCAGCGACCCGCGCCACTGCCCGCCCCCGTCTCTGGTGCCAGCGGATCGGAAGAGCGGATTCATCACGGTGGGGTACAGGGGCTCGTGCACGATGGGGCGCGAGAGCCAGAGCGACGCGAAGTTCAGACGCGTGCCGAGGATACTGGTGTGCGGACGGGTGGCGCTGGCGAAGGAAGTTTTTGGGGAGACCCTGAACGAGAGCAGAGATCCGGATAGGACCCCGGATCGATACACGTCCCGGTTTTACCTCAAGTTCAAGCATCTGGAGAGGGCCTTCGACATGCTGTCCGAGTGCGGATTCCAGATGGTGGCTTGCAACTCCTCAGTGACTGCGTCGTTCGTGAACCAGCACACTGAGGACAAGGTCTGGTCCAGCTACACGGAGTACGTCTTCTACCGTGAGTAAAGACATGTGTTTTCTTGTTTATTTACTTTTTGGAAACCGCCGTGCCAAAGTTTTACGCATGCGTAAAAGCGCGCCGTTTGTTGTCACCACTAGACGGCGCGCTTGGATTCAGTTTGGAAAGTGGCTCATCAATGTCATTCGTTTTGTTTAGTGACAAATATTTGACAGTTTTTTTGTTTGTTTGTTTGTTTGTTTTGCTTTTGGCACAAAGTAAATGAAGTAAAAATGGATACTTGTGCATTTACGCATCGCTTTGTTCAAGTTGCACCGTGACACTTTTCTAGTTGAGGGTCCTCCACCTTCTTATCTCCGCGGTGACGTCGTTGCCTTGCCTGGAATCTTTCACACTACAGCTTTAAACTTGTAAATCACCATCACCAGGCAAGTTATAGCTCAGGTTTGTGGAGAGGCGAACCAGCTCACAATAAAAATGAATGTCTCTCCAAGTAGTAACCGGAAGAAAATCTCCTTCACCGTAGTTCTCCTCGAGGTTTCTCTTTTTCCCACTGTTTTTTTTTTAGTTTTACCATGTCGAGAAGGAACGTCTAAGCACAGGGGGCGCTCTGCTCTGGGACAGTTCTCCATTTGCTTGTTTTGCTCGTTGATTAATTTGCTCATCTGTTTCTGTTTCATTGTTGATTTTCTAACTTTCTGTTGGTTAAATCAATTCTCATTTTTCAGCTGCTGTTGTGATTTTGGGCTTTACAAAAAAAAAATTAAACTGAATTGAAATCGAGTGGTAACATCTCCATGACGACAAGCAGGTGGCGCACCCTCAACCGGAGAACTTCACGCACCTTTAAATCCAAACATTACCAGCCTGTATCAGAAGGATTTTGATGTATGTTTGGTTTTAGATCCATAGTTTATCTCCGCTGTTTCCGGGGAAGTTTTATTATTATTATTATTAACGCACAGACTCAAGTCGAATTAATTACTGTACGAAATTTTGCTTGAGCCAAGTGGAACAAAACCAATTAATCATGGATATAATTGGGACTGAGACGCGATGCTGATTTGGAAACACTGGTACCTTGAGAGCAAACGCATACGCAACTCAGCATTTTATATATTACCGCATTCAGGGAGGTAAAAAAACAAATAAATCTCATTTCATTTTACCATTGTGAAGCGTCTGCAGAGAAATGGTTCTTGCGATGCTTGTCATTTTGGGTGGGATGTAGTTTTTTGGTTCTTTTCTCTTCAGTCTAACTTATCGGTTTGGTTTTTTGCCCTGTGTTAACATCCATCACGGTTTTGTGGCTTGATGCCGTTAAAACTCTTCGCCGGCGTACGGTTGAGAGAAAGCAGCAGTACCGTGCGAGATATCATGACACTTTTAAAGCCAAGTCGTAAAGTTTTATGAAGCAACAACCCGATCCATATACCGAGAGGTGACAGCCATTATGTGGGTCCCTGTAGATACCGCCAAATAAGCTATATAACCTCTTAAAACATTTTTGATTCTTTAACTCTTTGGGGTGTTCCATCAGCAAAGGAAATCATGCAGTTTTGATAAGAAATTGTGTTTGGTTTGATGGTCCAACAATCCAGAAGATGCAAAAATGAAATAAAGATGATACAAAAACTGAACTGCTTTGTCTGGAATGCACCATAGTAAGACTTTATACCATCTAAGGATCTCCACCATATATATAAATGGACATAGCTAACCTAGTAGCCACGTTCCAAACAGGAAATGAGTGTCAACTTCTGGCTCCAATTCACTTTCTATGGAAAAACTGTTGCCCCTTCTCTCCATAACTGCTGCTGCCAAACTCGTTATTTTGGTCTTAAAATGTTCGTATTAACCCGCTCTACATGATCCCGGTGTTTTTATTTCACTATTGTGTCTTTAAATCGAAGTATGAACATTAATAACAGACAAATTAGGAATCAGAATCAGACGACTTTTATTGCCATTGTTAGTGAACACAACTTCACAAACTAGGGACTTTCTTCGGTGATAAAGTCCAACATAAAACACTGGAAAAAAATATATAAATTAATAAAAAAAATAAAAAAAAATTAATAAATAAATAATAATAATAATAATATAAAAAGAAGAAATATAGCTTTTATAAAGACAAATAAGGGCATTCATAAAGTTAAAAAAATATAAGCTTATAAATAAAATTGACCCAACGTCGCTCCCGTGGATGACGTCACACTCACTTAGTCCACTTCTTTATACAGTCTCCACGCAGACGTCACCAGGCTACCAAGTTATAAGTCAGATCTGTGCAGAAGCGAGCTCATTCTGTGTAAAAATGCAAGTTTTTTCAAGGTATTACGCAATAGAAAAACATGTAATTGGATAAGTGGCTTAGATAAGTCCAGTGCTCTCCAACATCTCCATTCACCCTGCACCAGAAAAGCTACACAATGCATCTTTAAACATGTATTTCCAACAATCAACTTGCTTTATCAGTATTCATAAATGCCTGCAGACAATGTACTTGCTTAAATTTAGACCCATGGCTACTGTACTTGGATGTGAGAATGAGCGTGGGATTTTTGTGAAGGAAGCCAAAATATTACATAACCTCTTCTTACATAAAAACAAAGCAGAGATGCAGCTTAGGGGCTGGTGAGAATTGGCTGTGGAGAAAGCGCAAAAAGCACAGAAGGTTCAGTGTGTCAAGCCAGCGTTAGTAAAACTCACAGTGCCATGGAAAGATACAGGAGTAAAAGGATGTTTAAGGAAGAACTGACCTAAAAATCCTGTAACCCCATGCGCAGACTGGTTTTGGTTCTCGTTTGATTTCGGTTGAACTGCCAAAACGAGCGCAGTTTTCTGTGTTTGAAATGTATTTGCTTTAAGTCAGCGTGTTAATAAGACATTTTGTAATATCTGGATACTTCTTGCGCACTAGAATTCGACAGCACATTCAATTTCAGTTTTCCTTGTACTATTTTTTCTGCTTTTCTGGGATTGAGAGAGGAAGTTTGTCACGAAGGTTTTGTACTCAGTTGTCTACTCAAATAATATGTAGATTATATGTAGATCAAATATATAGATATCGTTATATGTTTAAGAAAACCTATTGCGCTGTGTCTGCTATATAGTTAGAATCTATTACTATCTATTTCTGATTTACACGTTTTAAATCGCAATATTCATCTAAAACGACACAACAAAAGAAGCAAGTTCGTTAACGTTCGCGTTCGAAAACTGCAACGCCAAATGAGAGCAGACGCCACTGTAAATCATCACAAACCATTAAGTTGTCGGCCTCTTCTATGGATAGCCACAGGTCATGTAACAGATAAATTAAAAAAAACAAGAAGAACCAAAATTGGACCCTCCTATAGATATATGCAGATCACACAGTGGATTATATAAAAAAAAAAACTGAACTAAATGACACAAAGCTGCAGAATCCTACGCATTTCGCCAATTAAGAAAACTAAATCGGAGAACAAATAAGTCCATCACAGTGGGAGTATGCCGGTGGCGGTGAAAACGGGCATTGATTGACACTACGGCGTTGAAAATAAGTGATTAAACTTTGCTAAAACCTGCACGAATCGGTCCAAAAACAACTTCCAGAGGGTAAATGAGAAGAGGAAACAGCTATAACATGGTTCAAAGCTCTAAAAAACAAAACGATTTCTGCTTTAAATAATGCACTTAGACGTAGTTTTGTAGTGTCTTGCTAAGTGGAGTGGAGCATTTATTCAATTGCAGGTACTTTTATGACTAATTAATGCATTTTTCCCGTGAGGAGGCTCATCTAAAAGGATCTGACATGTAACTTGACCTGGCAGTGCCTCTTGTCTCCGTGGAGAAATAGAGTTTATTTATTTGAGGTTAGCCCCTTGAGATAAACCATTGAACCATGGATTTTTCAAAGGAGTGCTACACGTTTAATACCATACTGCGGAACATTCCAGGCAAAGCAACAATATTTCCATAGACACAAGCACCAAACTGTTGTTACTCTCTAAATTTATGTTAATGTATTATTTAATCTGTGCTGGTGTTTTGGTCAGGACTCATTTGAAAAAGAGATTTGTAATTTCGTTGGGACATTCCTGGTTAAATAAAGGCTTAAAAATGTTACACAATACACATTTACTTTCATATTTTTCAAACTGGGCGCACTACCGTCTATATTTCGACTTTTATGTCCCATGTTTTTGCAACTGCGTGTTCATTTGACAGTGAATTCGACATTAAACATGCACGTTTTTCTTTTTTTTTTTTTTGTGATCAAATTTTTATTGTTTACATAATAACAACAAAAACACAATACCCCCCCCCAAAAAAAGTAATAATAATAATAATAACATAAAAATTAAAAATAATAATAATAATAACATAAAAATTAAAAATGATAATAATAATAATAATAATAACATAAAAATTAAAAAAGAATAATAATAATAACATAACAATTAAAATGATAATAATAATAATAATAACATAAAAAAAATAAAAATAATAATAACATAAAAATTAAAAATGATAATAATAATAATAACATTAAAAAAATAAAAAAAATAATAATAACATAAAAATTAAAAATGATAATAATAATAATAATAATAAAAACATGCACGTTTTTATTTCCTGTCCGACCATAACTAAACCTTTATTCCTCCTCACTATTTAATATTGAACCAGATGCCCCTCCTGAGGAATAACACCGGTCCTTTACATAAACACCGCTCACTGCACCTGTGTATAATGTATGGCAGGAGACCAGGCCTTTTGGTTCCACCGCTGTCCCCCGGTGTCTGCGCCCAGTCATCCAGATGTTTGGCAAATCCCTTCAGTTCTGGGGCAGCGGTCCAGCTACAGCTCTCGGGCCCGTGTTACACCAGCTGTAAAATGATTCCCGAGCTAAAAATATTCCCCCATTCCCCCAGCCAATATAGATCCATTCATCTTCATCTGCTTATTCCCATGGGAGAGTGTAACTAATGGAGTCTATGTCAGAAAACTATGGGCCTTAGGTCAGATACAGTGGCTGGTTAGTCAGGATGAATCGATATTATCCATGAACCGTGACTGTAGATATCACGGGATGAGGATAATTGTAGGAGTTTAGAGCAACATCTGAAGAAACTAAAGAAAGATGAATGTCAGATTTTACTTTGTGCTTTTAATATCTGATTTAACTGTAGTAGCCACTCCAAAACTATAAATTGAACTTTAAACGTAACATTCTTTTACTTGACGTCTCACAGCATGGCATTAGACTTATCTATCCCCAAGGAGACAACCATATATCAAGTTTTTAGCTTTGGAATTAATAGTTTTATAGTGCTGCTCAATCAAATGCAGGGCCGGCTCAGCGTATTAGCAGAATAAGCAGCTGCTAAGGGTCCCAAGGCCACCAGGGGGCCCCCAAGAGTCCATGCATTTGTATTGAAAATGATATAATATGTAAAGTTATACGAGAAACAGTGCTCGGTTGTGTTTACAGCGGCCTAAATATCCCTCTATAAAGATGACATTTGTTTGTTTTTTAATATATATCTGCTGCCTACATTTGTTTTATCTATGTTTTTACACCCCCGAGATGCGCTGAGGTACTTTTGAATGGTTGTTTTACAAGTTAGACTAAAACATTTCAGTGTTTTTGTCATATAAACAGAAAAACAATTGGTCAAAGTGATGAGAGCAGAGTGTGAATAAAATGACGCTTATATTTTATCATTAATAAACTGTATGCGTATATGGTATGTACATAACCAACATGATGGGATGAAAACAATAAGCCCGTGTAACAGAAATGAAACAGAGGAAATGTTTGTGTGGAAAGATACAGAGTGCTGTTGTTTAAAATTCTGGATTGAGTCATGTCTTAATGATGTCTTAAATAGGTGTCATGTGTTAAAGAAATGTATGTCATGTGTCATCAGTCCAAATAAAAGATCGCTGTGAAAAGAGGAAAGTCGGAGAAAGGCACTTAAGAAGTAAAGATGCAAAGCTCTTCATTTGTGCGCTTTCTTCCCTCTGATCAGAGCAGAGAAAAGTCTAATACTTGTCTTGAGTGTTTTTGGTAAACAGCGCGTTGAGAACGGGGTTTTCTTGACACAGAGTCATAATGTCATCAAATGCGAGTCACCAATCGCCGAGCCGAGGTACATCCACTGTGGAGGGGCCCAGAGACACATTCTGCTTTGGGCCCCCTGAAAGCTACGGCCGGCCCCGCTCAAATTGACTCCAAAATAACCAGTAACCAGTCGGCTCTAAGTGGAAAATCCGATCACTGACGACTGCACAGCTCAAACAGTATCCAGATAAGCCACTATCTTGGATCTCTTAGTAACCAACCCGACACACTGGACGCTGATTCATTTCGAAATGAGTTGCTAGCATTAGCGGCCTGCATGTAGCCGCTAACAGAACTGGATGGCTGTTGGCTGCAGTCACCACCACAAGTGTCTGTAACAAGCCAAATGGAGTGGAGCATGAACAAAAGCCTGCTGCTGCAATATGGGGCTGTGATGATGTGGGTTAGCCTCTCCAGACCCCTCTTTCCTCGCTGATAAACTACCGTCGCTGTGTGCCGGGCTTTGTGGAGCTGGTTTAGAGGGCATCCATTTAAAAGAGAGGGTGCAGAGAGACAGGTGTGCTGGTGTAATTGTAAAAAAAGCGGATTATAAACAAGGAAACAATGCGATTACGGGTCACCGCTGGGGCTGGAAATCACAGGGGCATTTGTGCTGTACTTTCATATTGATATACTGTATTCCAAAAGCGTTTGAGGAGATATTGATAGAGCAGGGCGTGATATTAATACTGTAAAACGAAATTATAACTATAAATCAGTGTTACGACATTTGTGACGAGCCTTTCCACTATTTTAGCTTCTTTATATAGCGATAAAAGCTGAAAATAGGTGTGTCTGAAGCGCTATCTAGAACATATTTACCAAATTTAAGACTGATTTTTTTGTTCTTAAAAATGTGAAAAACAGAACAACTTCATTTGAAATTGTTTCCGGTGGTCCAAAGTTATCACTACTAATTATTTACAACTTTCACAGGCCAAAGTGGAGTTTTGCTAACAACAGCTAGCATGCTAACTGCACACTTCCTGATCGTCTGTTCCAAAGAATACTGGGGAAATGTCTATACGCCCTCTGCTTTGTTCTCCAAGCCATTCTTTCGTTTTTCTTATCTCCTCTCTCCTAGCCCCTTTCTCCTCTATCCTATTTTCCACTTCCCTAGCTCCTCTTCTCTTTTCCTACATCTTGTCTCCTCTTTCCTAGCTCCTATCACCTCTCTCCCATACCCTTGCTCTTTCACTCTATCTCCTCCCTATCCTCTCTGTTCTTGTATTTTGTCTCCTCTAGTTGCTCTCTCCTAGCCCCTTCCTATCTCCTCTCTCCTAGTTCCTCCATCCATCCTTTTATATCCAACCTCCTAGCTCCTCCTTTCTAGTCTCTTCTTTCCTAGTTCCTGCTTCCCATCTCTTCTCTCGTAGTTCCACCATCCATTCTTCTCCATCCAACCTCCTCATTTCTCTTTTCTTCTTGCCTCCTCTCTCCTAGTTCCTAGTCTCTCCTCTCTCCTAGTTCCACCACGCATTCTTTTCTATCCAACCTTCTCGTTTATCCTTTCTTCTTACCTCCTAGTCCCTCTTCTCTCCCAGATCTTTTCTCCTCTCTCCTAGTTCCTCCATCCATCCTTTAATGTCCAACCTCTTAGCTCCTCCTTTCTTCTCTCCTCTCGCATCCTCTCTCCTAATTCCTCCATCTATCCTTTTATGTCCAGCCTCCTAGCTCCCCCTTTCTCATCTCTTCCTGTCTCCTCTCTCCTAGCTCCTCCATCCATTCTTCTCTATCCAACCTCCTCATTTCTCTTTTCTTCTTACCTCTTATCTCCTAGTTCCTAGTCTCTCCTCTCTGCTAGTTCCTACCTCCTCTCCCCTAATTCCTCCATCCAGTCTTTTCTATCCAACCAACCTCCTAACTCCTCCTTTCTTCTCTCCTCTTGCATCCTCTCTCCTAGTTCCTCCATCCATTCTTCTCTACGCAATCTCCTCATTTCTCTTTCCTTTCCATTTCCTCTCTCCTAGTTCCTCCATCCATTCTTCTCTACGCAATCTCCTCATTTCTCTTTCCTTTCCATTTCCTCTCTCCTGGTTCCTCCATCGATTCTTTTCTATCCAACCTCCTAGCCCCCCCTTTCTCATCTCTTCTTGCCTCCCCTCTCATAGTTCCTCCATCCATCCTTCTCCATCCGACCTCCTAACTCCTCATCTCCCCTTTCTCCTTGCCTCCTCTCCCCATTTAACTCCTCTCTTCTTGCATTTTGTCTCCTCTTTCCTATCCCCTTCTCGATCCATTCTTCTCCATCCAACCTCCTCATTTCTCTTTTCTTCTTGCCTCCTCTCTCCTAGTTCCTAGTCTCTCCTCTCTCCTAGTTCCACCACGCATTCTTTTCTATCCAACCTTCTCGTTTATCCTTTCTTCTTACCTCCTAGTCCCTCTTCTCCTCTCTCCTAGTTCCTCCATCCATCCTTTAATGTCCAACCTCTTAGGTCCTCCTTTCTTCTCTCCTCTCGCATCCTCTCTCCTAATTCCTCCATCTATCCTTTTATGTCCAACCTCCTAGCCCCCTCCTTTCTCATCTCTTCTTACCTCCCCTCTCATAGTTCCTCCATCCATCCTTCTCCATCCCACCTCCTAACTCTTCATCTCCCCTTTCTCCTTGCCTCCTCTCCTCATTTAACTCCTCTCTTCTTGCATTTTGTCTCCTCTGTCCTATCCGCTTCTCGATCCATTCTTCTCCATCCAACCTCCTCATTTTTTCCCTTTTCTTCTTGCCTCGTCTCTCCCAGCTCGTGCCTCCTCACTCTTCTCTCCACTCTTTCATGTCATCTCACTTTGCTTCAGTCAATCACTCGCCCGGTCTCGGTTGTCTCCTCCGCACATTCACTTGGCTGTGTGTCCCGGGGCTGTAGCAGCAGCAGCCACAGTTACACGCTTCACTACGCCGTCACGCCTCCTGTCGGCTCCTCGTTCATATCTGCTGTCTGTTCTCCAGTCTGTCCTCGTCGCTGTTTGTTTAGCTTCATCAAAATGGCCATCGTGCAGTAGATTAGTTTGTGTTGTCTGGACTAGAAAGTGCACGTTCTCTTTAGTATGTTTAGGAATTACACGGTTAAGTTAATGACTGAGTGAGTTATCTGCTGCATTTAATCCTTCCTAGTCAGTTTTTCTGCGTCTTTTTGCATGATCACGCTACTTTTTTTGTGAATAATTCGACTTAATGGTTTGGTTTCAGTATTATCGTTTATCGTCTATATTGACTTCAGTAATATATCGCGTTTCAAAGTTTGTTATCGTGCATTTTGAGATTCGTAATCATTTTGAGAGCTTTTGCCACGCCCACTTTTTAGTCGACTAATCCATCTGCAGGACGCGTCTTTAGCCGACCGAGAAGTTCTTTAGTCGACTTCAGCCCTAATGTTCTCAAACTAGAATCGAGTTTGTTTCATTTTTATTTATTTATTTCCGTAAATCGTTCTGTCTGTCCCAAAATTGCAACTTTTCTGACAAACACTGAGATTACGATTAGATTTGAGCATTGAAAAAAAGACTGAATTAGCCCTATGAATAGACTCACTAGAACAGACATGGGCAAACTACGGCCCCGGGGCCACACATGGCCCGTTAGGCTTACTAATCCGGCCCGACGAACATGACCAAATATTTAACTGAAGTTTAAGAAATGAATTATGAATTTAATGAATGCATTTGAAAAACAGTTTTTACAATGAGCCTTGCATATTCATGTCAAAAAGTTTGCCCATCTTTGAACTAGAAGAATCACATGTTTGTCCACTGATCCACAGGTTGACGGTGCAATTCTAGCTCTCACAGATGAATGTTGTTTTTGTGTCCTTGGGCAACACACTTAACACACCTCGCCCCTGATGTCTGCGTACCCTGGTGTATGAAAGCGCTGTACAAAACTGTGACCATTTCAGAACATGTTTGTCTAGATCTAAACTACAGGACAAGACTAAATAGATAGTTATTTGTGGAGGATATTATGTTTAAAAACTGAAACCTTTGCGATTTGCTAATTGTGTTTTATTAAACCTTGCAGCTCTAAGTTTGCAATATTGTACGTTGAGTAGAAATAGGTCGAACAGCAAATAAAAATCAGCCATGCTTGTACCGTAAGACAACGTTTTCCACACAAAACTGACAAATCTAAACAAAAATCAACCCCAATATGTAATAAAAAGTCAAGTTGCCTTCATATAAAAGAAACTGCTCAAGTCAATCACCAATGCACAGTAAATAAATGATAAATAAATACAATTAAAACTGCACTAATGTCACTAGTATTGCTGCTGCTACTACTTGCATTAATCCTACAAATCAAACACTATTACTACTACTACAAAAAAGTACAATCAGTTCACCCCATCAGCTAGAAACAAACAGAACAGCCTTAATATATATAATCTACTGCTGTCCCCTAAAGGCACAGAAATCCTCTTCATTCTCCATAGACAAGTTTCAGTCCTGGACCTATAGGACCGTGTTGTTTCTCCCCCGAAACTCAAACCTGCTCGATCTGTTTCAGAGCACTCAGCTTTTGATCGATCCCCGCGGTGCCTCCCCTCTTTATATTGAACCTGTCAATCTAGAACTGCGTCGTAATCATTTGCAGCTGCCCTCAAGTTTATACACTAAACCCCCGAAGCTCTGTGTCCGTGACTGTTTCATTCTGTATTCGCTTTAATGAAAATATTCTCAAATACAAATTATTGACTGGATTCGGCTGCTGTCCAGAACTGTCTGAAATAAAGAAGATAAAAGAGGCAACCGAGCCCTGGATCCTGACCTTAACGATACGAAATCACTCCAAGTACTATTTTAATATTGATCTTATTCTGCCCCGCCCACTTTTACCTCTAAATGCTACTAAACCGATTTTTATTGTGGTATAACTTTGAGTAAGGGAATCCCATTCATTTCCATGGAGAATTTGAGAAAAAAAACAAGATATACAGTGGTCCCTCGTTTATCACAGGGGTTATGTTCTAAAAATCACCCACAACAAGCAAAATCCACAATTATTTTTATATGTTTTTGGCTGTAAAACCCCTCACCACACACTTTATACACTTTTCTCACACAGGCGTTAACATTTTCTCTCTTGTTTAAACTCTCTCAAAGTTCAAAAAACCCTCGTAGGCGTCTTTGTCGGTGCAGAACGTTTCATCGACATCGTGGGTTTTGTCGGGGAGAAAACAAATTGCAAACGTACAGCACTTCAGAGTCACACTGAGATCCAACGTTTATGTAAATTTGTCTGAACACATTCTGTACTGTACAGGAGACACGGCACGGAGGAGACTGATGGACAATGGTCTACAGTCCAACAGCCAATCAGGACAAAGAACACGACGCACGTTCAGACGATGTAGAAAAGTGTGTGAAATTGCACACAAAAAAAATCCGTGAAACAGCGAGACCGCGAAAGGTGAACTGCGATTTAGCGAGGGACAACTGTAAAATAAGGTGATTTGAGTAAAATGTTTGAATGTTCATGTGACCAACCAGTCTCTATTTGCACCTATTTTGTGGGAGGCTTTAAAACAGCTTTATAGTCTGTACTAAAAAATGATTTGCTGATTGGCGTCCCATGCAAAAACAAATGACAATAGCAGCGCTCACAGCAACTTCCGAAATAAAGTAACTAGCGTAGTTTAGTTTCCGATACAGCTGCTCACCTTTGTAGTTGTCCTGCGGTCTGGAGTGGGATGTGTTCAGGAATCGACCCAAAACACAAATGCTCTGATAGTGTAATCCTGTCTATTACAGAGTATACGCTAATTGCTATTATGCTAATTACAGACAGAAGGTCCGGGCGATCTCTGAGCCAACGCGAGATCCCCCGAAAACAAAGGAATTTTATCACGTATTTATAGTATCTCTAGGTCGCCTCCTTCGTCAACCTGACTCCCATCCTATGTCCGAAGACTTCAACTGTTCCAGATGTTCTACTCTGAACCCAAACGACTTTATGTATTAAGATCTTAAAGGGGTTGCAAGGTGGACAGGCCAGATCCCGCACTAGTATACTTTATTTCCTGTACTCTCTGCATTTGACCCATCCTTCATTTCCGCTGGAGGCAGGGACGTGCGGTCAGGGGAGGCAGGGGAGGCAGAGCCTCACCTGTCATCATGACAAGTAAAAAAAATAAATAATTATAACATCAAATTTATATTAATATTTGTCCACTGATTTTTATGTACAACTCATTTCGAACATTTTTTATTGTCAAAATCGCCGAATTTCCCTATTACCTGTTTAAATACAGGGATGAAACGAGAGGTGCGGCAGCAACGAGTCAAGCCTCACCTCTGAATGCGCCATCCATTACAAACTGGGTTGATACATGCAATTGGCCCGTGCTGCTTGCCATATATCTGCATGTTTCCAATATAATGTTTGCAGATACGTTTATTTGACCTGATTTTCCACTCTGGCTAATGTCTTTATTAACCATTAAAGTTTAATGTTTGTTAGTGACATATTTGGTTTTGCTGATGGAAAATAAAACCGCGGTGAAAAGGCGCAGGGTGAGGCAGATAGTTCTCTGCCGCACTGAAGAGGGCGTACGTGAGCCAACGGGTACGTGTGCTGTTCTTCTACGCAGAGGCACCAGGCCCAGGCGAGTCAAGTGCGATCCGTTTTATATTTTGCTAGCTACGCCGGACTGCCAAAATGGAAGAGGATTATATATCGAAGCTTAAAATTTTCTCAAAACTGGACTTTCAGTCAAAAGTGGACGTGATTAACACGGGTAGACCAACACCGGAGCTAAAAGGTTTGCTTCAAACTTCGGGACAGAAGATAACGCGCTCTTTTCAAACGGAGTGGTACACCCGAAAAGAGTGGCTGTGTGGCTGTCCTTCGAAAAAACGTCTTTACTGCTTCCCCTGCCTTCTGTTCTCAACTTGTGACAATGTCTGGACTAACACGGGATATTGTGACATGAAAGATTTACCACGAAGCCTCAGCAAACATGAGAGATCGACCACTCACATCCAAAGCCAAATTGCTTTAAAAACTTTTGGAAACTCAAGGATCGATTTGGCTTTAAACGAACAGCGGAGGCTCAACGTTAGCATCCACAATGCCAAGGTAAAGGAAAACCGGCAGATTTTATGTTGAAATTCTCAATTCTCATTTGATCTCGGTTCAGGTTGGGGCTGATCAGTTTTTTTCCCACGAAATGCAGGTTGAAATAATGCTGCTTATTATGAATATTATTTCTGTGCATCGTGTCGAGGCGGGTTCGAAAAATAGAGGCAGCCGCACGGGGCGGGTAATATTTTGCCGTACATGCGGGGCCCCGCGGGTTGAAAATATCCTGACCCGAGCATCACTACAACACATGGAGGGTGTAGAGCAAATGCACGTTTTTTTTACCTTTACATATCTGTAATATGTACCGTGTGTGTGCGTGCGTGTTTTGTGAAGAATGCTGATGAGATATGACATACCCAGCAGCCAATTCAATAAGCGACCCTTTTTGGTTTATATATTTGTAAATCTGACACTAAAGGAGTCAGTGCCTCACCAACCATGAACCTCACCGCACGTCACTGGCTGGAGGGCACCTGTCAGGAGCTGCGATCTGCCTCCACACAGCACTTAAGGAGCCATCTTTAGATCTTCAGCTAAGGTTGGTCTGGACTATCTTCGCTGGCGGGTGGATATTACTTATTGTGCATGTTTTAGGTTGAAAGAGGAAGAAACCCACCAAGACGAAAGTGCGAAATGCAAACTCCACACATAAAGACACCAGTGACCTTCTTGCTGTGAGGCGCGAATTCCAGCCACTCACTTTAGACAAGAAATCATGACCACAAAATCTTTAGAATATTGAAAAGAAGCCAGAAGCTTTTGTGTTGTTCTTCGCGCGCAAGTTAAGGCGATGTTTGTCAGATGTTTCCTGAGCCCCATGCCCTTTAAAAGTACAAAAACATATGCGTCTTCTGTATTTTTATTGGCGTTCAGTTCATAGCAAAACCAACCACAGACTTGTTTTGGTTTTTTTTAGCGCTCTGTTCGGTCCCGCTGTTGCCGAATCCAGCCATACTTTTCCAAAAGCACATGATTACAATGAGCTATTTTTATCTGCCAACGTGAAGTGGTGTGTGAAGCAGCGAGCCATTAGCTGGTTATTCACAGATGACTTACCGCTAACATAGCAAATGTGTTTTGGCAGGTAGGAGGGATGGGGTTATGCTAATGCTAACGACATGTGTTTTTATGCATGACCCATATTGGACTTCCCGGGGCATTTGGACACCCGTCGAGCTGCGAGCCGACCGCACCTGCACTCCCCCCCCTCCTCCCCCCAGTCGAACCAGTGCGATACGTGGGCCCGGCTAACGACATCTCCGCGCCAGATAGCCGTGATCCGGGACATTAGCGAGATTAGCGGGGACGCCCTACGCGCTCGAGGCCTGTAGGAAGTGATTAGCCTCTGAGCGGACAGGTTGTGACAGCGCCGGGGAGGGACAGCTGCTGCCCCCGGTCCAAAATCCACAGGGAGACCAAACGGAGAATCAGGCTAATTTGCAGTAAACAATATTGAAGCTTTGCAAAAATTGATAAAAACGAGCTAGCGTACGTCTTCTGAGGGATTGATCGTAGTGATGGTGAAGAGCGGGGAGATGAAGAGGATGAGGAGGAGGCTGTTTCTGGAATACAGGATAAAGGAGGAAGGGAGCGCGTTTGAGCGACTGAAGGTGATTGGCTGTAGATTGGTCGTGGAGATGCAGTGAGCCGTGATTGACAGAGGGAAACAGGCAGAAAACATTAGCGAACATCGGTACGAGTAACGCTCCGGTTGAACTAATTAGGATTTTAATAAACATTTATAGACACCAAATTTTAAAAAGTAGCATTTTTAATTTACTTCTACACAGGAATTAAACTGCAACCTCCATGAAAAACACGATTCACGATACGCTGTAGTATATTTAGACATGAGTGTCTTGCTAAATGGTGGCTAAAGTGGTGGCAATGTGGGCGAAGTGTCCTGCCCAGCGACACAACAACCCGTCATGGTTACACTAACAATGACAACAGTAATCATTTCTGCCTCACAAGCTGTTCATACTGGGGAAAAAAACACAACAACATTTGCCGTCACGGTTACGCTAACAAAAACTAGCATGTTAATAGTGGACTTCCTGATTCTTGGAGGTTAAAATGTTTCCCAGTCGACTTATTTCTACCTCACAAGCTGCTTATACACTAAATCTGTACTTGGGTAAAAAGACAACAATCTTTGCTGTCACGGTTATTCTAACAACAATTAGCATGTTAATAGCACACTTCCTGATCCACGAAGGGCAAAATGTTTCCCAGTGGGCTAATTTCTACCTAACAAGCTGCTTATACACTAAATCTGTACTTAGTTAAAAATATAACAACAACATTTGCCGTCACGGTTACGCTAACAACAACTAGCATGTTAATAGTGCACTTCCTGGTTCTTGGAGGATTCAAAGTTTCACAGTGGACTCATTTCTACCTCACAAGCTGTTTATACACTATATCTGTACAGGGGTAAAAAGACAACAACAATAATATTTGCTGTCACAGTTATGCTAACAACAACTAACATGTTAATAGCGCACTTCCTGATCCTCGAAGGGCAAAATGTTTCACAGTTGGCAAATTTCCACCTCACAACCTGTTTATACATTATATCTATACTGGGGTAAAAACACAACAATATTTGCTGTCAGGGTTATGCTAACAATAACTAGCATGTGAATAGCGCACTTCCTGCTTCTCAGAGGATAAAACATTTCACAGTCAGCTAATTTCTACCTCACAAGCTGCTTATATAATATATCTGTACTGGGGTAAAAAGACAACAACAACAACAATATTTGCCGTCATGGTTATGCTAACAACAACTAGCATGTTAATAGTGCACTTCCTGATCCTCGAAGGGTAAAAGGTTTCATAGTGGGCTCATTTCTACCTCACAATATATCTGTACTGGGGTAAAAAAAAAACATTTTTCTCAACTACACCGACAAAAACCGGGGCAGCCACTTTAACTAAAACAAAAATGACAGTTCAGGCGTAGAGTAAAAGCAGCTCGTCTTTGCGCCGCTTTTCTTACAGCTGATGAATCACAATTTCTGTTTTGACAAAGGAAGTTGAAGGAATCGCCAGACTGAGAGTGAATAGGTTCTGCATGAAACGACTGCATCCCTGAGTGCTTCGCTAGCCACCGCGCTAACCATGGCTCAAAACGCTCCGTATCCATTTTTCAAAACAGAATTACCCACAGTGTCTGGCGTTTATAAGAGCGACTATGAACTGGAGCTATCAATCTTACAGCGAGAAGCTTCCAACGCACTGAAACCTGTTTGTCTGCGTGTAAGTGCTACTCAAGAGGACGTTTTCTATAGGTAAAGTATACATTTCCATAAAGGTAAAGAGGAGGAGGATTAAACACAGGTCACGTAGGTTGTATGGAGATAGACTTCCTCTGTCGTCTGGCCTCCCCTTGACCCCCCTTTCCTTTTCGCTGTAATCTTAGAACGGCTACGTAGCATAGATTCCCATAATCCTCACAGCCCTGGGAGGATACGGAGAGCGAAGAGGAATCACAGCGAACAGACTCGATAACAAGCTCCTCCCACAGCTGTCAGTCAACGCAGAGCTAAGGTGGACTATGCCGGGTAGTTTAATTAAGATGATGGCGATAATCGGTAACGGACGAAAGGAAAAACGATTATTCCGTGAGGTCTCGCAGGCGATTTCCTTTACGCCGGATAGTCTTTATGAATTTAGTATTAATATAGTCACCACTTGGATTTAACTAAGCAAATATGTTGGTGTTGCTGCAGTTGGTCCGGTCGAGGATCAGCAGAATGAGGTCAGCTGACACCTGAATATACTGAATGACCAGGTTATTCCTTCAGTGGATTTTTTCTTCCATGACCCCTCACCACACACTTTATACACTTTTCTCACACAGGCGTTAACATTTTCTCACATTTCTCTCTCGTTTAAACTCTCTCAAAGTTCAAAAAACCTTCATAGACGTCTTTGTCGGTGCAGAACGTTTCATCGACATCGTGGGTTTTGTCGGGGAGAAAACAAATTGCAAACGTACAGCACTTCAGAGTCACACTGCGATCCAACGTTTATGTAAATTTGTCTGAACACATTCTGTACTGGACAGGAGACACGGCACGGAGGAGACTGATGGACAAAGGTCTACAGTCCAACAGCCAATCAGGACGCAGAAGACAATGCACGTTCATACGATGTAAAAAAAAACAAACATGCAAAATTGCGCAAAAAATTGGAGTGGATTCTTACAATATTTGAGTTGCACGTTAGCGAAAGTAGCTCAATTGGTGCAGCGTTTGTCCATTGATCCAACTGTTGGTAGTTCGAATCCCACTTTCGACCTAAAACGTCATTGGGCGAGCGGGTAGGACTGTTCATCCACAGGTAATCAGGGCAGTTTTGAGTGATGTCACCAAGTACTCGCAATGGCTACGGATACAGATTTCCCTAGTTTGCCCTCCCAATAGTCAAAGCAGGACAAGGAACATGAGATTAGTGTTTAGTTTCAGTTTAAAATCACCTATATGCAAAAAAATAAAAAATAAAAAATGCAAGAAATGGGTCATGTGATCAAGAAAACCATCCATTCGTTGACACCTCGTTCTCTCTCTCTTTCGCTCTCACTCTGCCTATAGTTTACATGTTGCGGTTTTCCTGCTGGAGTAAGTGCTCCGTGGTGGAGAGCAGACCGTAATGATGCAGCCGAGAGCCTCTTCAGCCCAAACTCAGGGCTCAGCTGCAGTGCATCAGTGCATCAGTGCATCAGTGCTTTAATGGGCCCGCAGAGGACACACTGTTAAAGGATATGCAGATCTGCTCACACCACTGTAAACCTAATGGACACGATCACACTGTGGGAGTTTAGGAGACTGTGGGAAATGTTATAGGAAGCCGACATAGATTCTACTCATAAAGGTGCACTATGGAACTTTTCTGCTTGTATCCATAGAGACACCATGTTAAAGGATATGCAGATCTGCTCACTCTGTTGTGGCTTAATGGAGTAAATCACACTACAGGAATTTAAAAGAATATGGGAAATGTTATAGGAAGCCAACATAGATGCTACTTGTAAAGGTGCACCATGGAACTTTTCTGCCTGTATCCATAGCGACGCCATGTTAAAGTATATGCAGATCTGTTCACTCTATTGTGGCCTAATGGAGTCAATCACACTGCAGGAATTTAAAAGAATATGGGAAATGTTATAGGAAGCCGACATAGATTCTACTTGTAAAGGTGCACCATGGAACTTTTCTGCCTGTATCCATAGCAACGACATGTCAAAGGATATTCAGATCTTTTAGGTCTAGGTCTTTTAGGTTTACCACGGTGACCTAAAAGAGTCAATCACATTGCAGGATTTTAAAAGAATATGGGAAATGTTATAGGAAGCCAACATAGATGCTACTTGTAAAGGTGCACTATGGAACTTTTCTGCTTGTATCCATGGAGACGCCATGTTAAAGTATATGCAGATCTGCTCAAACCACTGCAGACCTACAAAAGAGTGAATCGCACTGTAGGATTTTAAAAGAATATTGGAAATGTTATAGAAAGCCAACATAGATTCTACTTGTAAAGGTGCATTATGGAACTTTTCTGCTTGTATCCATAGAGACGACATGTTAAAGGATATGCAGATCTTTTAGGTCTACCACTGTGACCTAAAAGACTCAATCACACTGCATTATTTTAGAAGAATATGGGAAATGTTATAGAAAGCCAACATAGATGCTACTTGTAAAGGTGCATTATGAAACATTTCTGCTTGTATCCATAGAGACGACATGTTAAAGGATATCATAGCACATCTGTTCACTCTGTTGTGGCTTAATGGAGTCAATCACACTGCAGGAATTTAAAAGAATATGGGAAATGTCATAGAAAGCTGACATAGATTCTACTTGTAAAGGTGCACCATGGAACTTTTCTGCCTGTATCCATAGCAACGACATGTTAAAGGATATTCAGATCTTTTAGGTCTAGGTCTTTTAGGTCTACTACTGTGACCTAAAAGACTCAATCACACTACAGGAGTTTAGAAGAATATGGGAAATGTTATAGGAAGCCAACATAGATTGTACTTGTAAAGGTGCACTATGGAACTTTTCTGCTTGTATCCATAGAGACGACATGTTAAAGGATATCGTGGCACATCTGTTCACTCTGTTGTGGCTTAATGGAGTCAATCACACTGCAGGAATTTAGAAGATTATGGGAAATGTTATAAGAAGCCAAACTTGTAAAGGGGCACTGTTTGTTTCTGTGGCTGTTACTGCTTTGTCTGGAATGTTCCACAGTATCACATTAAAATCATCTCTCTTGCATTTACTCCAGTACATTTTTTTCACTGCTGAAGAACATGGACAGTCCACAGTATGGATATTAGCTGTGTGGTCAGGATGCTACGCTTAAAGCTACAGCTACAAGTAGAGCACATGTCAGATTGAATTTATCTATCGCCATGGAGACAATTATGACCATCACGGAAGGAAATAGGTCAGATAAAGGTCGGGAAGAAAGCGTTTTTTGTTTTTTTTAAAGCTATTTTTATCAACAAAACATACCGCTAATTGAATAAACGCAATCTAGTGGTGGTTTTCAGTGCTTTAATACCAAACTTTAATAAGACTTTTGTAGGTTTTTAACTGAACACTAATGCGTCTTTTATGTTATGGTATTTATTTGACGATGGATGTTCTTAAATTGCTGATAATCTTTGGCAGAACTTCACAAAGTGCACGTCGTCCCGAGTGACGCCTTCAAGCCTCTTCAGTGTTAGTCATGTGTTTGGTAGAACATAGAGTACACGTGTCATCTCCTCTTTAGGCTCTAAATATATCCCCTCGTACCACGTAAAGCAGGGTGTAAAATAAACCTAACTCCTTTTTTTTACTTTTTAATTAACTGTTTCTGTATTTATTACTTATTAAACTTACAAATATTGCTTATTCATTTGCATAGATGTAAAATATACCAGTGTAACGGTGTATCTCTTGCTAAAATAACATGTTAAGACCGTCATACCTTTTCATTTATTCTGTCGAGGGTCAAATTTGACCCCGTGGGCTTTGAGTTTGACACATGTGATGTAAAGGGATGAAAGATCGGGAGGAAGCACGAACACTCGAGAATGCAAATATATTTCAAAATGGCCGCGCATATGGAAAGTATAACCCAGCTTTTCTACCTTAGCGAGAGAGTTTTGGATTTGATCGTTGGGTTTGTTGTTTGAACGGATCTAAAAATGTTATTATCCAACTTTAGTCCTGCAAATACAAGTGTGTACATTTAGTTTCCGTCCACCTCACAGCTCATTGTAAAAGCCGCACTACTTCCTGTAACGTATGAAGTGAAACATTTCTCCTCTTGACCTTGACTTTATCATTTGAAGGTTCGTTTCTAAACCAAACACAAAATGGAGTTGCGGTAATAACGGTGTTTCTTTTCAGGGGTAAATGACCACGATGACCCTGGCTCCTGTGATGAGTACAGTGAACGTGGCGTATTCCCAAATTGCCCGTGCGCTCGGTAATTGTTTAATGTTTTTTTAAAAGCCAGCGTGTGTAGCCCCAGCAGCTATCTTTAAAAGGAAACCATTTTAATTAAAAACAGGTTTTACTATAATTTTTATTGCTTTAATCATCGTCACAAATCGCACACGCTGCAAAATTGGAGGTGAATTTTTTTTTTTTAGCAGCGAACCTGAACTAAACATTAGGCTTGAACTTTTAAAACTTTTCCTGCTGAGTCGATGTAGAAAAGTGGCGCTAATGGAGAAAGTTGTTTTTGCTTTCCAAAAAGTAATCCTGCCATTTCAAGCAACTTTTTTGCTAGTTCCCTGCATTTTTTTCTCTTTCTTTTAAACTAATACTTGCTATAATGGCAGTATTTTTAAAGCGTACTATTCACTACTTTAAATGTGAAGTATTTAAATATTAAGTGCTGATAATTGCGTTCATTCTTTAACCCTGCAGTATTTGACAGAAGTAGAAATAACCCTCTCACCCTATAATCTTCAGAACAGTATATTTCTTTTTCTTTGTTCTTTAAGTGTCCCTAAAGTTATCTGACTCATATTTTTAAACTTTATTTCAGAGTTATAGGAAAGTAATGCTCCACTTTCAAATTTTAGCAAAGTTCTAGAAAGACACACTTGTCTCTGCACAAATTTATCCACAGAAAAGTGTGTGTGTTTGTGAATAAAATGGGCCTAACTGACTGTGTGACTTCAATGGTTCTATGATACACAAAGATAGACAACTGTTTTATGGAGAGACAACAGTGAGCATCAAGGACCACACACACACACATATATACACACACACACGCACAGATACACACACACACTCAGAGACACACATAGACACACATACGCGCATACACACAGACACATGCATAGACACAGACACACACACATACACGCACACATACACATACATACAGACACACACGCATACACACAGACAGACACACGCAAACACAAATAGACACAGACACACGCATACACACACATATGCACACACACACATGGACACATACATACACACATGCACACAGACACACACATACATACACATGCGCATACACACAGACACACACACCCCCACCCCTACACATGCACACACACAGACACACATTCATGCACACACCCACACAGACACACCCCCACACACACACCCACACATTCATGCACACACACACACACATGCACACACACATAGACACACACACATGCACACCCCTACATGCACACACACATATACACACACTCTCTTCCAAATGAGTTACCAGCTACAGCTCAGACTTGAATTTAGAAAAGAAACTCCATTAATGATTTTCTTGACGATGGGCACCATTTTGAGTACTTTTCACCATTCCAACTATTTTACATTTGAATTATCAATCACCACGGCAACTCTGACACCCGTGGGCACTTTATTGACATCTTTTACGAGCTGCACAAGGACATTCAGAGTGTGTATCCGGGCTACGGAGCGTGCAATGTCATTTTTACATAAATAAGCTCGGAATTAGCGAAATGGGGCAAAGACAATTATATCCATCCATCACCTCCAGAGCTCATTTAGTCCATTACAGCCGTGGACAGCATTTAGGGGAGGGGCTTACACTTTTAAGGCGGAGCTTTGAGCGGCGTGCACAGGCCTGAGGAGGGGTCTGGGTTATACTGAGATAATGTAGTTGTCTCATAATCTAATGATATGTCTTCAGCGCAGTGAAAATCCCATTTATCTTGATTAGCACGGAGGAGTGTGTGGGGGTGTGTGTGTGTGTGTGTGTGTGTGAGGGCGTGTGTGTGTGTGTGTGTGTGTGTGTGTGAGGGCGTGTGTGTGTCGAGCTGCCACCGTGTGTGAGAGGTTGAATAAAGGACGGAGAGATTTTGTAGATTCAATTTCAGGAGTGTTATCTGCACTTTAGACTTACACAACTCTATTTTCCACGGCGTGTTTCCTGTGCCAGTGTCTGTTGTGCGTCTTTAGGTCTTTGTGTGTGAATGTCAGCTGTTATTGATCAGGGGTGGGCTGATATTTTGGAGAGAATGTGATATCTGGACTTTGTCGTACTGATTTTATCCTATGTTAAAATAAACATAAATAATTGTAAGGCCCACAAATGTATGGTATGAAATGGCAAAGTTCAAACAGTAACTTTTAACTTTTTAACAACAATAATAATAATAATAATAATAATAATAATAATAATAATAATAATAATAATAATAATAATAATAATAATAAATGTATTTATCTGGGGTATAAAATAATGCTCCATAAACATATACATATAGATAAATAAATAGTTAGATAGACGGACAGACAGACAGATAGATAGATAGATGGATAGAAATTTATGAAGGTACAATTGTTCCAAAAAGTTTGAACGTGTAAATGTTGATTTGTACACTGGCAATTAATTATTATATTTTTTTTTTATACTTACAAATATCGTTTTACACTTACAACTTTCTAATTTTACATGTACAAATCTGAAAATTACACTCTCACAAGTTTTGAGACATTCGTTGCACCGAGTTGCGTCTCAAAAAGATTTGTGAGTGCAGCGACTGATGACAGCAGGGGGCGGGGCTAGAGGGGGCCGGGGTTGCCGTGGCAACGGCTAAACTGGTTGATGTACAGTAAAGACTCAGCTAACCCGAATTCAGACATCGACATTTACATGTTCAAACTTTTTGGAACAATTGTACCTTGATAGAAATGTGTTTGTTTGATGTCATGACACTTTAAATTACTATTTTAGTCATTTTTTTTCAAATTTCTCTTCTATTTACACATTTTTTTCTTTAGTTTGTTCAAAAAAACTAATGTGTTGCACTGAGGACAAACTGGGAGTGACACACAGGCACACACAGACTGGAACTGTGCCAAATATCCCCACTGAACCGATATATCGACCATCCCTGTTATTAATAGTACGTATATTTCTATGCCACCTTCATTTAATTTCTTTAGTTGAGGCTTGTATCTTCCAGGTTTCTCCTCGTCCCTGGTTGTCGTTCTTCTCCCATGGTTTCTCCTTATGGGACCGTTGCCTGAGGTATCCTGTGCTCATTTAGCCGACCCCAGCAAAACATGAGCTCCCCAGCCTGATGTTTAGCGCCGTGCCCCTGTGGATCTGCTCCTGTCTGTATCCTGTGGTTGTCATTTTCAATCTTCACTTATCCCAGTAAACGCCATGATTCCCATCGTCACGTTTCAAAGTGTTTAACTCGAACCACATTAAACATTCTGACATTAGAAGTGCTGTTCCCACATTTTAAAATGAAATAACATTTGTTTTACGTCAGTACAGAATAAATATATTGAAAATGCATCTAATTATACAGCACTTTTATCAAACTAGAACCAGGAAGTAATGCTGGTGCGCTGTTAGCATGCTAGTTATTGTTAGCAACGGGGTGCTCCGGCCTCTGAAAGTTGTGAAGTGCATTTACAAACTCATTGCAGTGAATAATATGGGCACTACACTGGTCTTCACAAAATTATTAGAAATTATAGATTAGATTAAATTATTGAACTATTTTCCGGACTATGCGTCGCTCTGGAGTATAAGTCGCACCAGCCACAAAATGGATAATAATGAAAAAAAACATATATAAGTCGCTCTGGAGTATAAGTCGCATTTTTGGGGGAAATTTATTTTACAAAATCTGAGACCAAGAACAGACATTTTATCTTTAAATTCAAGTTACCGTAAATTTCGGATTATAAGCCGCTACTTTTTTTCCACGCTTTGAACCCTGCGGCTTTTACAGCAGTGCGGCTTATATATGGAATTTTACTGGATAACGGCCCCTGGGGGGCGCTCTCTAGCTGTAAACGTAAAAGTGAGACAGACGTGGGGAAAGATTCTGCTCTGAAGAATTCACTAGTTTTGATTTTGAACGATCATTTTGCGCATCATGAAATGGATATGATGCAGTTTTTAAGATAAAGAAACAGAAAGGAAACAGAGCAGGGGTCGGCCTTTAACACGCAAAGAGCCATTTGGACCCACTTTCCACATAAAATAAAACACTGGGAGCCGCAAATACTTTTTGACATCTAAAATGAAGATAACACTGTATAATAACAATAATGTAACAGAATAATGTAGGTTTTACTTTCACGGACAAGCCTTCTACACGTGGCAGATAAATATGGCAAAAACAACTTAAGTGCATTAAAAAAATACAACTCACCAAACCGCTGCATCATGCATCGCGCTGATTATGTGATTATGTCTACTCTACTCCGCAGTTTCTTTAAAAAAACAACAACAAAAAAACTCGTAGCGTATCGTTTAATCCCAGGTGCTTATTCTCCATGTGCCAAAGCAGTTTTGAAGGTTTCATTGCCTTATTTGCTTTTCCCGTATGTTACGCAGAGCGGACTCTGTGCGTATGTCACCTGTAGCGACAAACCCAGATTTTAAGTAGGCATTGTCTGTTAAATTTATCTTTCTTTTTCTTGGAGGTCGTAGTCTCTTCTTCTGGCTCCTCAGTTGTCCTTTTCCCCTTTGTTAAAAAGATCTCCAAAGACTTTTGTTTTGGCTCATTTTCACTCGCTTGTGGCTCTACTTTAATGCGTCGTGTCTGATGTGTTAAACGTGATACGTCACCGCGGAGACAAGAGCAGATAATATACTTGCTACTACATCAAATAGATTTCTGTGGCGATTTCCAGCAGGATTTTCATGATACATCTACGGACGAGCTTATTAGTGTGTCATTAGGGACGGGCCAAAGTTGCTCCTGACCCCTGTGCACACAACGTCTCAAAATCAGGGCTCTTTACGCAGGACTGAGCTGTGTCTGTGTTAGTTCCCAAGCCACGCAGAGCCGCAGTATGAGGCGGAAAGAGGCGCATGCGGCTCCGGAGCCGCGAGTTGCCGACCCCTGAAATAGAGCCACTGCACGTAAGCTCGACATCAATGAATCCAACTTGGTCAATGTAAAAAGACGACAAAAGTTTTCAGAGGAAATAAAAGCAGATTTTCCGTGTTGGTGCAGCTTTATTTTCTAAACCTGCAGATGTGTTCATCCCGTGTTGTTGTCGTGTTGGTGCCAATTTTCAGGCACAGTTTAAAAAAAAAGCGTGTCGGTGCACCGTCTTTCTGTGTAAATATCTCATGTTACAATATGAAAACCTGCGGCTTTTATTCAGGTGCGGCTTATATATGTACAAAATTGATTTTCTCTTCAAATTTAGCTGGTGCGGCTTATATCAAGGTGCGCTCTGTAGTCCGAAATTTACGGTATAATAATAATAAAATAAAGAACAACAGGCTGAATATCAGTACATCACACTAACGTAACACATTTATATTTATTCAGCGACATGAAGCACAGACAGAACTGAACACGTGTCTGGTTTGTTAACGTAAGATATTAACAGTTAATCAGAAAAAATAAAGAATAAAAAAAATCAAGCAACGAGTTTACTCTGGATCTCACTACAAATTAATAAATCCACTGAATTCTTCATTGTCGGTGTCACTTCTGAACAACTCCACCAACTCCAGAAGATTTTTTAGGGGGCGTTTTTGTCTTTCTCTGATGTTTTTTTTAAATTACCGTAATGTTGAAATGTTAAATTTTCAGTGGTACAGGAGTAGTAGACACAGGTACACGAGCCTAGAATGCCCTCACACAGTTGTTGGTTTGACAATAACAAAGATGTGAAATGATATATTTTAATAATTTCATATATATCTGAGTATAAGTCGCACCCCCAGACAAACTATGAAAAAAAATTGGGTTTATAGTCCAGAAAATATGGTAAATTTGATCCGAAAAAAAAAAAAGCTTTAAAATTACCTAGTTATGTTTTTTATGTTTTTAAGACAGATAAAAAAAATAGCAAAAAAAACCCCAAAAATAAAAAAAAATAAAAAAAACAAAAAAAAAAAAAAAAAAAAAAACAACAAAAAAACAAAACAAAACAAAAAAAACAAAACAAAAAAAAACAGGAAGGTCTATTGCACCTTTATCCATCACATTTTTTTCAAATAATCCTATCAATCCATGCAAGACTGTAACATATAATTGTGAACTTTAACAAACCAATGAATTGAACTATTCCCCAGAACAAAACCAGGACGTCATGAGATTCAATCCAGGGCTAAACCAGGATCATATGAACACAAATGAAGACAAATTATAATCTAGAATCTCATTTAGAGCTAATCTAGATCTGACCTGTAGCAGCGCTCGTCCCACATCCTGCAACACACGATGGCTCTGTAAGCAAAGCAGTAAAAAAGAATCGTTTTTGGCTTTTGTAGCTAGCTATAAAATATAAATGCTTGGACTGCACCGACCACACATTTCAGCGTCTGGGGCAGTAACACAAACCTCCACAGGTCAGTTAAAAGGGATGAATGGGTCCAGGAACAATTTGTACGTTTGGGAGGGCATCTTGTTAGCAGTGTTTTGGTTCTCCAAGGACGTGCCATAGCGTTTGATTGTGAATGGGGGAAAAAAAGGCAATTTCAAGTGTTTTAGAAAGCTATTAGCAACACAAGTCATTCATTTAACTGTAAAAATGACTTTGTCTATAAGTGTGGAAGACGTTGTGGAGATTAGCTTTAGCCTTGTAATCCATCAGAATCCTGTACATGCACTGCCTAAAACTCATTTTTACTGTTTTTGATTATTATCTGTAATTGAGAAGGAAGTGATCGCAGACCAGGTAGAGCAAACACATTTTCACCGAGGGCCACATCAGTAAAATGGTGGCCCTCAAAAGACCAGATGTAAAATAAATACTACTTTTTTAACCTTTTTATTCATTGTTTCTGTATTTATTACTTATTCAAGTTACAAATATTGCACATGCATTTGCCTAGATGTAAAAATATGTCTGTGTAACTGTGTATCTCCTGCTAAAATGACATTTTAAGACCATCATACCTTTTAATTTAGCCTGTCGAGGGCCACATAAAATGATGTGGAGGGCTGCATTTGGCCCGCGGGCCTTGAGTTTGACATATGTGAAGTAGAAAGTTAAAAGTTTTATACGATATCAGAAGAGGTAGTACAGACTGCAGGCACATGCATTACATTACTGTACTTATACTCAGAGAAAAGTACTATCTATAGAAGGCTGGTCCTATAAAGATTTAAACTAATTTTACTTTCTGCCTGTACAAGATCATAAATGGGTCGACCGTTAACTGTTGCCAGAAGGTAGAATACGTCACTGAAAAGACTGCTTGCATTCACTGAAAAGATGGATTGCAAAACCTCTTGCCACAGAAGTAACAGTTGTCAGAGAGGACATCTTAAAATAAGTATGTGTAGTGTTCTTACTGAGAAACAAGTTCACCTCAATATTTGACACACACAGTATTCAACAAGAGATTTAAAAGTAGAGAAATAAAACAAAAATCATGCTTTCACTATCCGATTGCAGGGGTGGTTCCAGTGGGGGCTCCAGTGGGGGCTCCAGTGGGGGCTCCAGTGAGGGCTCCAGGGGCGGTTCCAGTGAGGGCTCCAGTGGGGGCTCCAGGGGCGGTTCCAGTGGGGGCTCGAGGGGGCACTAGTCTCCCCTAGAATGTGCCCCCAGAGCCCCCCCAAAGATTTTTGCAACACTTATTACATGCAATACACCCAGTTTTGACTAAAATTTCAAAATGAGACAACAATAAAATATCAGAAAATAATTCCAAAAAGTACTACAGGGGCTGGACACATTTAAACTTATTTAAAACAGTGAAACCAACATAATGGGGGTGAGGGGTGCGCTCTATTGTTAAAAGATTCTATATTAACATGTTAAGCGAGCACATTAGCCCCTCCCCCCTTAGCTTCTCCACCCAAAAAAGTCTGACGCCGCCCCTGCAACTGTATTCACATTGTCATATGAATAATTAAATGATAAAACAAATGCACGTCAGGCCAAGTTGTTTAATGCATTTCTATTTTAAAACAGATTGAGTTCATTTTAAAGTTTGCAGTGATCCAAAGTTATTCCTCATTTACTTTATGCATCTTGAGCTTCGTAATGTTATCCTACTATTCACCATGATGAGTTTTTAAGTGCGTTTCCCAACTTCCGGAGACCAGAGCGGAGTTGTGCCGTCGTGATAATACAACCGCAACAACCACTATCATGCCAAGCGAGCACCTCCTGATTCTCGGACAGTAAAGACCTTCATAATTAGATGCAGATGGCACACGGCGGCTTGTTCAGGTGTCGGCCCGAGTTTCTGTCAAATCATTCAGTGTAAGAAGTCCCATAGTATTTCATTCACGTATACTGTATTTGAATGGGTGCCCTTGTCCTGCCCTGCGCTCCCAAAGGTGCTGCAGTTCAGATGGGACGTAATCCTGCAGTGAATCCTTAAGCTCTGCGATCGGAGAGACGTGACCCGACTCTGCCCACCAGGAGAACCACTACTGATCTTTGGTATTGAGTATTTGGGCTCCGCTTTTGGTCACGCCGGAATATCCACTAAGCAATTCACGGTCCAGATTAACCTCCTGAGACCTGGTGTCCTCGTCTGGGGACAACACCTTTTGGGTTGTTTAGGCCACAGTGCAAATTTTTAGAAGAACAGCAACAAGAACATTTTGAACAATTTTGAATATTTCTAGGAGTTTAGAATATTTATTTTTATTTTTTATTTATTTTTATTTGATTTGATTTTTTTTAATTATTATTATTTATTTGATTCGATTTTTTTGTTTTTTAATTACATTTTTTATTTTATTTTATTTTATTTTATTTTAATTTATTTATTTTATTTTATTCATTTTTATTAGATTTTATATTTTTGTGTTTTTATTTGTTTTATTATTTTTCATTTTATTTTTTTTTATTATATTTAAATTAATTTATCTTATTGTATTTATTTATTTTTATTTGATTTTATATTTTTGTATTTTTATTTGTTTTATTATTATTATTATTATTATTATTATTTATTTTTTTTCATTGTTATTGTCATTTTGCTTTTTACAATATATGTGTTCAACCACTTAATAGTTTTTGCAAATGTCCTGCAAGAGCTCGGGTCTCAGGAGGTTAAGACTGCCCCCTATTGATGGAATAAACACGGTGAAAATATATAATTGATTCAATACATGACATATAAACTTAAAGGTAAATCGCAGCTTCTTTTGGTTTTATTTTGGGTAGTTGGGGTGAATATCTTGTTGTTAATCACATGTTTGTCACAGAATCTACATATAAAAGCCACAAATAAAAAGAATATAAACAAAACATTCAGTATCGCAAAAAAACAAACCAAAAAAACAGGAAGTAGGGTAACGGTTGCGTGCCGTTAGCGTAGCATGACCAGATTTGGTGAGTATCGTACTGGTCAAAAATAGCACAGCTGAGACGTTTCTTGTACAAAACTGGTACAAATCAATGGTTTTGGATAAATCTGTTGGGACAGTGGACACAGGGCTCAAAACTGGGACTGTCCCGGGTAAATAGGGACGTCTGGACGCGCTACGTTAGCATGCTAGGTGTTGTTAGCAGTTGCAAATGTTGCGAAACTCATCGTGGTCAGTAATTAAGACGCCGAGGATGTGTTAAGAATAAGTTTGGACAGCTGCAAATTGTTTAAAACGAACTAAATGTGTTTTTCATGTTTTAAAACTGTAAAAAATCGGCGCCACTGATCTGAAGGTTGCCGGTTCAAATCCCACTCTTGACATAAACACCATTGCTAGAGATGTTGGATCCACTGACCCACAGGTTTGGTTTGTTCCTTGATATAAACCGCTCTGAGTGCCTTAAAGGTGGGAAAACGCTACATAAAACTGTGACCATTTAACTTTTTACCATTTAAACCACTCAGACAATTTTTTACTAAGACCAGACGAGGAATAATTACTCTAGACTCCCCGTTCAGTTCAGTTTATTACCCAAATCCTATTAAGTCATCGCACTGTTAAAGAGGTACAGTACACAGTCTGATATTCAACACGCTCTAGACTCTAGTTTCTATGTAAAGTCTTCCCTAACTTGTTTAGTCCATTGACACATAATTTACCCACCCGTTTCTGTTTACGCTGCAGAAACTAGTCGCACTTCTCTCTCTGTGTCCATTTTGTATTATTGCGCCGCACTGAAACAACTAATCTATTTCTTACCTGCGTTTTATGTGTGGCATCAAACCCTGAATGGCTCTGGGGCGACGATCTAGGAACACTACGATCTAAACTCATTCCTCTATAGACGCACGACCTCGGGCCTGAAACGAAAGTGTGAAACCTACACGTATATAAGCCACATGCGGATCTGCTTTAAAAGTGTAAGCTAAAGTTGCAATATGTAACTTTTTCACCTGCTTGTTGTCTCCATGGAGATGTAAATGCTTAGGCAGTGAAATGAAGTTGCATTCAGGTGCGGGCGTTTTAGCTAAAAAGAAAAACATGCGATCTTACTCGTCTTGCGTGCTGCCGCTTCAAAGATCTGACTTGTAACGTGTGCTGGCGGTGAGATAGACAAGTGTAATGCCATACTGTGGAATATTTTACACAAAAGTCATAACATCGCAATAGAAATAAGTATTAAAAGGCAGTGTCCAGAACTGAAGAAGCGGCTTGGATGAGCAGCCAAAACGACTTCACTCCTACACAAAGAAAAGAAACAAAAGGCAACAATAGTAGGGTCATTAAAGGTTGGGTAGGGCCATTAAGGCTGAAACTGGAGGCAATAGCTTCAGTGTGGTTAGCTCCTCCCTTCAGATAAATAAAAAGAAGTGTTCACCAGTAATCTGACCAGAACTGAAGAAGCGAAACGTCTTCACTCCTGCACAAACAAAAGAAAAGAGAACAATAGTAGGGCCATTAAAGGTTGCATAGGGTCATTAAGGCTGAAACTGCGGGCAATAGCTGTTTTCAGTTCCAGTGTGGTTAGCTCCTCCATTTAGATAGATATAAGACAGTATCCATGAGTAATCCGACTAGAAATGAAGAAGCGACTTGGATGAGCAGCAAAACGTCTTCACTCCTACAACGATTTGTCCGTTTGACAGATTTAAACTTCGGCTTTTGCTGTGGATCAGATCTGGACGACTGAGGGATTAAACAGACAGAAACAAGTCACTAGCCACTCCTCTGAAGATAGTGACGTAAAGATGTTAGCCAAAGAAAAGAAAAATGAGAGTTAAAGAGGCAATTTTTGTTAGAACAGACCATCCGTCTTTCAACAGAAACATCATTTATCTTCTGTTTATAACTCCATCCTCAGACCGAAATCAAAACAAAGAAAAGAACAGGGCTAGCCAGGACGCTAACAGATGTGAGCGCAACCATTAAGAGCTCGAACGGTTATGCAAAATATGACTCAGGCACAGTTCACACTTAAGCGCAATAAACCTAGCTAACAAGTCTTCACTCCTACACAAACAAGGGAAACAAAAGAGAACAATAATAGGGCCATTAAAGGTTGAATAGGGTCGTTAAGGCTGAAACTGGAGACAATAGATGTTTACAGTTTTATTGTAGTTAGCTCCTCCCTTCAGATAGATATAAGGCAGTGTCCACTAGGGATGGGACGCTAAACAATAATATCGTTTATCGTGGCACTTTTTATATAATCGTGATAATCGCCAACAAAGATAATCGCCAGAATGTGCGGAAAAAAAATTTTTCCTCTGGATCTCTGTTGATTTCGCTCACAAAAGTAGTTTAAATATGGAACTTATTCATAATATTCAAATTGTAATTCATATCCAGCACATTTTTAAACTGTTAGCAACAATAATTAGCGTGATATAATCGTTAATCGCAATTATTTTGGCACCAAATTTTAATATCGTCCCATGTCTAGTGTCCAGCAGTAATCTGACAGACTAAAGAACTAAAGCAGAACTAAAGGATGAGCAGCGAAAAGTGGAAAAAACTTTTGTCCAGTTGAAAGAATTGAATTTTTCCTTCGCTAAACAAGCAGCTGGTGTCGTCTCTGTCACAAAAGTTGCATAGTGCAGCTTTGATATGCAAATTATAGTTCACCAGAGGCCAGGTTTTTGTTTTTTTGTTTTTTAGGGGAAATGAAATCGCTCCAGTTTTGCCGTCATAAAAAATTTGCAGAAAGACAAAGATAAAAAAAAGGTGTTTTGTGCAGATTTCCATACAGGTGGCGTCGTTTGCTCTTTAGGGGACATTATATGGAATTGCAATCGCTTCAGTTTGGCCTTTAGTCATTTACATTTTGATTTAAATCCATTTCCTGGAAACGTTTGGGCCTCACGCTCAGATGAGACACAGATAACAAAAATGGAGTCCGGTCCCAACTCTAATGAAGGTAAAGAAATTAGAAACATGTCCAGCGGTGCCTGTCTCGTGGTTACGGTAATGTTAATGCACGACCATGCATTATTGATGAAGAGAGGACAGAGAGAGAGAGAAAAGGATGAAAGAGATGAGGAGAAAGAGGGAGAGAGGGCGGAGGAGAGGGGATTCGTCACATTGTGGGGTAAATCTTTTATTATTGGATAAAGACGCGGGTTTAAGTTAAAAATGGAGTGTTTCAGGTTAAGGTTTGGGTTTAGGGTAAAAGAAAAAGGGATAGAGATAGAGAGAGATAGAGAGAAAGTGATGGAGAAGGAAGAGGGGGGGTAAATGAGGGAGAGAGAGAGACAGAGGAAAAAAGACAGGGATGAGTTTGTGACAAAGAGAGAGAGAAGAGAGAGAAAGGGGAGGGATTGAAAGTAAGAGACAGAAAGATGGAAGTGACGGATAGATAGAGAGGGAAGAATGGGAGAGCGAAGGGGGATGTGTCAAAGAGAGATGGAAGAGAAAGAGAGAAAGAGGGAGAGATGGAAGAGAGAAGATGGGTGAGAGAGAGGAGAAGATCGTGAGAGGGATATAGAGAAATAGATAGAGAAGGAAGAGGGGGAGGGTGCGTGAAAGAGAGAGGAGAGAAAGAAAGAAAAGAGTGCGTGGTAGAGAGAGAGAGAGAAGGGGGATGGGTCAAGAGAGATGGAAGAGAGAGAGAAAGAGAGACGGAAGAAAGAGGATGGGGTGAGAGAGAAGGGATGATAGTGAGGGAGAGAAATAGATAGAGAAGCAAGAGGGGGAGGGTGCGTGAAGGAGAGAGAAAGAAAGAGAGAAAGAAAGAGATGAGTGTGTCGGAGAGAGAGCGAAAGGGGAGACTGAAAGTAAGAGACAGAAAGAAATGGAAGAGCAACAGATAGAGAGGGAAGACTGAGAAAGACGGGGGATGTGTCAAAGAGAAGGAAAGAGGGAGAGATGGAAGAGGGAGAGATGGAAGAGAGAGGGGAAGACAGAGTGCGACAAAAAGTGATTGAGGATTAAGGAAGAGGGGGAGGGTGCGTGACGGAGAGAGAGAGAAAGAAAGGAAGAAAGAGATGAGTGTGCAGCAGAGAAAGAGATGGAAGAGTGACAGAGATAGATAGAGAGGGAAAAGTGGGCGAGAGAAGAGGGATGTGTCAAAGAGAGAAAAAAGAGACAGAGAAAGAGGGAGCGATAGAAGAGAGAGGGGAAGATAGAGTGGGACAAAAAGTAATGGAGGATTAAGGAAGAGGGGGAGGGTGTGTGAAGGAGAGAGAGAAAGAAAGAAAGAAAGAAAGAGATGAGTCTGTGGCAGAGAAAGAGATGGAAGAGTGACAAATAGACAGAGAGGGAAGAGTGGGAGAGAGAGAAGGGGGATGTGTCAAAGAGAGAAGAGAGAGATGGAGAAAGAGCGAGAGAGAAAGAGGGAGAGATAGAAGAGAGAGGGGAAGATAGAGTGGGACAAAAAGTGATGGAGGATTAAGGAAGAGGGGGAGGGTGTGTGAAGGAAAGAGAGAAAGAAAGAAAGAAAGAGATGAGTCTGTGGCAGAGAAAGAGATGGAAGAGTGACAAATAGAGAGGGAAGAGTGGGAGAGAGAGAAGGGGGATGTGTCAAAGAGAGAAGAGAGAGATGAGTGTGACAAATAGAGGGATATATAGAGAGAGAGACAAAGAGAGAGAGAGAGGGGGAGCGGTGCGGGAGGAGTGGAGGATGATGATGTCTCTGGTTGCAGATAAAAGACGGTGACTGTGTGGGTCAGACTTGTTCTGCTGCAGTTACATAATCGTGAACGGACGTCTACGCTCAAATACAAACAGATCACACTTAAAAGATGGAAAAACTCAAATCGATTCCACCCGAACTGCAGACATGTTCCTCCTTTTTTCCCTTAAATCGTCTTGCGTTAGCGGCGCAGGTGTGTTAGCGGCGCAGCTCTTAATTAGCCGCGGTAATCAAAGCCAAAGAGCTCTTAATTACGGCCAAAAAACTATATTTAATGTTCGGTGCTGTCTGCTTGTTTTCATTATTTTGTCATTTCAGGCAATCAAAGGTAATATCCAGCAGACGCCGCATTAACATTCACCTCGCCGACAGCTGCTTTGTGTATAGATTTGATGAATGTTTTTTATGCCAGATGCCCCGACAGTGTCATGACAGCGCGCGGTTAATTGATTTCATCTGTGGAATACATTTGGGCTCGGAATTTTTTAGCAATATTACACTTCTCGAATAGTTTTTGTGGTTTAAATCTGTGTCAGCGGCGTAAATTAGCTTCAATATTATCGTTTATCGTCCATATCACTCACTTCGGCGATATATCGGACTTCAAAATTTGGTGTCGTGACAGGTCTAGACGCCGCTTTTGTGCGAAATTTGAAACCATCTGAAAAACTATGCCGTCTGAGGACATCTTGAAATAGAAATAACTGTTCATTGCTTTGCGTTGAAAGTTCCACAGTATGGCATTAAGCTTATCTCCATGGAAAAGCGGGTAGCGCCATCAGGTCAGAATACAGGTCGAATTTTCGGACAGGTGACCTTACGCGTGTGCAAATAATGTTTTTCAAGGTATCTATGAGCAACAAAACACATATAATTGAAAACATGTGAAATAGATGAGTTTAATGCCATACTGTGGAACTTGCAAGCAAATTTTATGTCAATTTTATGTTTCGATTTGTTGTATCTGTAAAGCATTTTGAATTACTTTTTGTACGAATTGTGCTATAGATGGAGATATAGAAAAGTTACGTACCATATTTTCCGTCCTTGTCCAGGGTGCGACTTATACTCAGATGCGACTTAAATGTGAAATTATTAAAATACATAATTTCACATCTTCGTTTTTGTCACACTGACGACCACATGAGGGCGCTCTAGACGTGTACCAGTATCTACTACATAGCGCAGCGCTTCATCTTCCTCTGGAGTTGGCGAAGTTGTTTAGAAGCGACACCGAGGATGAAGAATTCAATAGATTTAGTGATTTGGAGTGAGATCCAGAGTAAACTTGTTAGCTTGTTTTTTTATGCTAATATCTTACGTTAACAAACCAGACACGTGTTCAGTTCTGTCTGTGCTTCATGTCGCTGAATAAATATAAATGTGTTACGTTAGCGTGATGTACTGATATTCAGCCTGTTGTTCCACATTTTATTATTATAATTTGCCTTTAAAGATAAAATGTCTGTTCTTGGTCTCGGATTTAGTAAATTAAATTTTCCCCCAAAATGCGACTTATACTCCAGTGCGACTTATACTCCAGTGCGACTTATATGTGTTTTTTCTTCATTATTATGCATTTTTTAGCTGACACGACTTATACTCCAGAGTGACTTATATTTTGGCTGGTGCGACTTATATTCCAGAGCGAATTACATGTTTTTTCTTCATTATTATGGATTTTTTAGCTGACACGACTTATACTTCAGAGTGACTTATATATGCTTTTTTCTTCATTATTATGCACTTTTTGGCCGATACAACTTATACTCCAGTGCGACTTGTACTCCAGTGAGACTTATACTCCAGAGCGACTTATACTCCAGTGCGACTTATACTCCAGAGCGATTTATACTCCAGTGCGACTTATACTCCAGTGCGACTTATACTCCAGTGCGACTTATACTCCAGAGCGATTTATACTCCAGTGCGACTTATACTCCAGAGCGATTTACACTCCAGTGCGACTTGTACTCCAGTGCGACTTATACTCCAGAGCGACTTATACTCCAGTGCGACTTGTACTCCAGTGCGACTTATACTCCAGAGCGACTTATACTCCAGAGCGACTTATACTCCAGAACGACTTATATATGTTTTTTTCTTCATTATTATGCACTTTTTGGCCGATACAACTTATACTCCAGTGCGATTTATAGTCCAGTGCGACTTAACCAAACCAAACCCAAAGGAGTTTTCATTTTTATCAATTTTCTTTCATTTCTTCATTCCTATAAACTTAACATTCCAACTTTGACCTTGCCTCCGCACCTCGTCTTAACCTTGAATCGCTCCTATCTCCCCGTACACCAGGCGTCTTGAGCGTTATTAATTACCAGGGCATGTGTTCTGAAGGATTGGGATCAGAGTTGGAGATAGAGTGCGATATTTCCACTCAGCGGGCTGTGTGCAGCGCGCCCGTGGATCATCAGATTAGACAGGCCGCTGACAGGGGAGAGATAGGCCCGACGCAGCCCCGGGATCCTGGGGCACTATCTCAATGGCACTTTGATGGTAAGATACATACACTACTGTTTCTATACCTGGAGATGAATATTATGTGGTGTACAGTACTGGAAGGCTCAGATACAGTATGAGAGGGGTGAAATGCAGTACTACAGGGTGGAATGCAGAGCTAGAGCTGAAGTACAGTACTAGAGAGAGGAAATGCAGTACTAGAGAGAGGAAATGCAGTACTAGAGAGCTGAAGTACAGTACTAGAGAGCTGAAATGCAGTACTAGAGAGCTGAAGTACAGTACTAGAGAGCTGAAATGCAGTACTAGAGAGAGGAAATACAGTACTAGAGAGCTGAAGTACAGTACTAGAGAGAGGAAATGCAGTACTAGAGAGCTGAAATACAGTATGAGAGGGGTGAAATGCAGTACTAGAGGGATGGAATGCAGTAATAGAGAGTTGAAATACAGTATGAGAGGGGTGAAATGCAGTACCTGAGGGATGGAATGCAGTATTAGAGAGAGGAAATGCAGTAATAGAGAGCTGAAATACAGTATGAGAGGGGTGAAATGCAGTACTAGAGGGGTAAAATGCAGAACTAGAGCTGAAATACAGTATGAGAGGGGTAAAATGCAGTACTAGAGAGAGGAAATGTAGTACAAGAGGGTGAAATGCAGTACGAGAGAGAGGAAATGCAGTACAAGAGGGTGAAATGCAGTACTTGAGAGCTGAAATACAGTACTAGAGAGCTGAAATATAGTATGAGGTGGATGAAATCCAATATCAGGGGGGAGAAATGCAGTACTATAGGGGTGGAATGCAGAACTGGAGAGCTAAAATGCAGTACTGGACAGCTGAAATACAGTATGAGAGGGGTGTAATGCAATATTAGAGGGGAGAAATGCAGTACTTGAGAGGTGGAATATAGTATGAGAGGGCTGAAATGCAGTACTAGAGGGCTGACATACAGTACTAGCCAGCCGAAATGCAGTACTAGAGCTGAAATGAGTACTAGAGAGCTGAAATACAGTACTACAGGCTTTATGCAGTTAGACAGAATGTTTTGTTGTTTGTGGTGGAAATTGTGGCGTCCATTCAAATAGAGATTATGATTTGATTTAGATTAATCTTGCAGCCCTACTGTGCTACACTAGTAAAATACTACAAAAGCATATACTAGTACTTTACTACTAATGTACTATACTACTACAGCACTATACTACTACAGTACTGTACAACAAAAGCATAAAACATAAATACAATCTTAATCACTGTACATGTCTGTGTACTGCTGTGTTGTTTATACTCCATACACTCTATAATGTGTAGTATTTATAGATTTTAGTTTCCTGTTTGAAGAAGACAAGGAAGTTTCATTTAAAGGAATAAACTAGTTTGTTTTGAATTGTTCATTTTATTCCATCACACTTTATACTTTATTTTTTTCAGTTTTTAATGACAATGCAACACAAACAAACAAAAGTGCACGTTTTTATGTTCCTATTGTAACCGATGGGTTAAATGGGTTAATCTTATGTAAATAAATAATTAATCATTATCGTGTTTAGTTGAATTGTATGAATCTATTTATGGATTATAGCGTCCTGTTTAAAAGAGACATTTTTAGGACCTTTCAATATTTTATTTTGTATTGTTAATTGCTATAGCAACAGTGGTAATTATTCATCCCTGTGCAGCCCATGGATAGAGGAACTGTTCTATATAGTTGCACTTTGTAATATGTAATACATTGGAGGTTTACCACTCGCTTGTCTCCATGTTATTGCTTTGCCTGGAATGTTCCACAGTGTGACATTAAACATATCTGTATTTATCATCGTCGAGCATCTTTCCCTTACAGTTGTTACCTGAGTAAACACACGTACAGTGAGTGGAGCCTCCTCTCTGCAGATCTGACCTGTAATCCAGCCTGGTATATCCACCTTCTTGTCTCCATGGAGATGACAACCTTGATTTAATACTGTGGAACATATAAGCAAAGCAATAACACCCTCCACCACAAAAAGTCACCCAGTGTTTTCTAATTATGAGTTTCTGAAATTCCTTTATACTCCTGAACTTTATAGCGCTCGTATCCCCAGTGCACAACAACCAGAACAATTCTTGTTACAGAAATATCCATTTGAAGTTGTGCCTGAAAATATCCCAAAAAAATCTGAGAAAAAGTGAGAGAGGAGTGACCTTGAGCTTTGAGTCAGATTTTCCCCTGAGTCTGACGCAATAGGCTCCTTTGAAGTGCTGATTGTTCTGGCCCAAAACACAGCGCTGTCCTGTGTGCATTATGGGACCACCGCTGATGACCGCAGGAAGTGTCTCGTCCCCAGTGGATTAACGGCTTTTGTTGCTTTTGGTTTATTCATACAATGCATCACAATGACTAGCGCCGTTAACATTGAGCGATTTTACTTAACAGGAAGATCACTCAAAGTTAATCGTTTATTGTATTACTGTACATTTTTGGACTATAAGCCGCGACGTTTTTCCCCACGCTTTGAACCCCGAGGCCTATACAATGGTGCGCCTAATTTATAGATATTTACTAGCTAGTGGCCACCGGGGGGCACTCTCTAGCAATAAACGCAAAAGTGAGACAGATTATGCGCTGAAGAATACACTACTTTTTATTTTGAACTGTCATGCGCGAAGCCTCATCGTGCAAAACACATGAAGAAATAAGTTTAGCATCAAAGAAGGAAATAGAGCCACTGCACGTAAGTTTAGCATCAAAGAAGGAAATAGAGCCACTGCACGCAAGTTTAGCATCAAAGAAGGAAATAGAGCCACTGCATGTAAGCTTGGCCTTAAAGAAGGAAATAGAGCCACTGCACGTAAGTTTAGCATCAAAGAAGGAAATAGAGCCACTACACATAAGTTTAGCATCAAAGAAGGAAATAGAGCCACTGCACGTAAGTTTAGCATCAAAGAAGGAAATAGAGCCACTGCACGTAAGTTTAGCATCAAAGAAGGAAATAGAGCCACTGCACGTAAGTTTTAGCATTAATGTACGGATGGTGTGATGTTGGAGACAGCAACAGAAAGAACTTAGTCAATGTATAAAGACGATAAAAGCTTTAAGAGGAAATAAAAGCAGATGGCCCGTGTTGGTGCTGTTTTTTTTCTAAACCTGCACGCATGTTCATCCCGTGTTGATGTCGTGTTGGTGCAGTTTGAAAAAAAGTGTCTCAATTTAAAACACAAAAAAACCTCCATGTACCGTCTTTCTGTGTAAATATCTCATGTTACAACATATTTGTAACATGCGGCTTATATTCAAGTGCGGCTTATATATGTACACAATGTATTTTCTTTTAAAATTTGGCTGGTGCGGCTTATATTCAGGTGCGCTCAATAATCCAAATGTATGTATTATTATATGACAAATAGAATATACAAATACATATGCTAATGCACAAATTAATAAAGATGTTTTGTTTTTCTTTTTAAATTTCCATTATCTTTTACTTAAGGTTTTCGGGTGAAGGGTACAACACATTCTAGTCTTCATGTAGATGCTATTTTAATGTCCCAAAGTATGAGATATTACTTATTTATCTCCATGGAGACAACCAGCCCAAGTATTTTTTTAGTTATAGCCTATAATTTAAAAGATACGAGATGTTTAAGGCCATATTATGAGACAGGCAGGTGGTAGACCCTCCATCTCAAAAACTACTTTATAACCATAAAATAAACATAAAATAACATTATAGATTTTATTCCACCAAATACTATTCTAACAGAATAATCTAAAAACAATAAACACCTGGATGTATGAGGAGCAATGTGATTGGTCGATCAGGTGTCCACACGTCAAACTCCGCCCCTGCAGCCGGGTGTTTGTAATCACCTGTCTGTAATTAGGCCAATACAGTGTGATGTAATGTCACTTAGTACTTGAAATTGCAGCGACCACTGGAGACAAACACACACTCACACTCAAGCTGCACATGTACCTAGTTTGCACTTAACTTTGGACTATGCTATTAAAACAACCTGGGAATAATTTAGTAGCAAAAAAAAAGTTGATTTAGTGTTTAGTTCCACTTTAACTCTCAAGAAAAAACACTGATGTGACCTTATCAAAAGTAAACAAACCAGGTGCCCTTTACCAACATCTGCTGAAGGAGGTCACACCAGGGAGCCCATAAATCTACCATCAAAACAGCTGTGTGTATGACAGGAGAGTGACAAAGGAGGCAACATGGAAGCTCTACAGCAACTAGAAGGAAGGGCATCTGGACCAAACTCAAATCAACAGAGGTGGGTCGAGTAGGCAAGGGAAGTTTATTTGCGTAGTACGATTGGCACACAGTCATTCAAAGAGCTTTACAGAATAAGAAAGACATTAAAATCATAATAGAAACAAATCAAAACGTAAATAATCATCATAAAATGGACGTAACAAGAGAAAAGTGCAAAATAAAAACATTTAGTCATACACACAGCTAAACAGAACCGTTTTGAGCCTGGATTTAAACATTGTCAAACATCAATCTTTGAACAAGAGGGGTCCCAGGATTGACCCTTGGGGCACCCCACAGGTCAGGGACATGTTTTCTAGATAGGATTTGAACCAGTTTAGTGCCGTACGTTTTGACAGTAAACCCTTGATTTTTGCAATGTTTTTTAGATGGTAAAAAGCTGCAAATGTAATTGATTTGAGCATCAACAATAGTAATCGATAGAGTTACTTCCAAAAATATTACACAATTAGAGAAACTGAAGTGCAAGCGACCCAAGAACTAACTCAAGTAATCAGTTAAAAAGTAGAATAGTTGAATAAGAGTAATTTAGCTTAACTCAAAATAAGATAACATTCAATTGTGGCTATTAAAACTTACAATGGATTTTCTCTCTTGCAAGAAAACAACATCTTTCCTATTGGTTGTTGATGTAACTCTATTAAAAAGTAAACGGCAAAGTGCATTATAACAGAGCACTAAATCTATTATTCATCCCGCTGCGTTACAACTTGACCTGGTTCGGCCTGTGGTTTTTAAATCATCAATCAGCCAATGAAATTCAATGTAAGGAACGAAACTACGCCTTAGGGACAAAACATAAGAAAATACAACATCTTTTTATTCAAATAGTCGACTTTTATAGACACGGGATATGCTAATGATTAAAGAGGCAATTACAGATTGGGTGACCCGCTGGTGAAGGCTAACGGTGACGCCGTGCACTCTGGGAGAACTGGTTCAAAATCTTTGGGCTTCACTTGAACTTGATTTCCATAAAACAGCAATGAAACAGTGCTCTTGCCGTCGGGGACACTGTTTAGCATGAATTAGCATGATGAAATAACCGCTGTCTGCTATTTTGGGTTTTAGCAGTCATTAAATGTCACCCAGCAACCCTAAATAGATAAATGACCACAATGCATGATGGGTACCCACTGTGCAGTTGTGAGGAAAATGCATAATGACAAGCTAATCTCTTTAGTACAGATACTTCTTACTCAGCTTACAATATGTATATTTATTCATGGGTTGAGTACATGCAGTGATATGTAATGTGATGTCAGGAGGCGCGGGAAGCAGTAGTAGTACTAGTAATAGTATTTGAAAGAAAATTAATATGACAATTAGCAGTACAAGTAACAGAAGTAGCATGGAGTCTGCTTGTATTGGTAGAAATGGTATGTTCACTTTATTTCATCCATCCATCCATTTTCTTCCACTTATCCGGGGCCGGGTCGCGGGGCCACCAGTTTAAGCAGGGACTCCCAGACTTCCCTCACCCCAGACACTTCCTCTAGCTCCTCCGGTGGGACCCAAAGGCGTTCCCAGGCCAGCAGAAAGACACTTTTTATTTCATTTAATTTTATTTATACAGGGAGAGCCCAAAGTGTGAGAGTGCTCAGACGTTTTTCATGGGCGCTCTGGTCAAATATAGAAGAAATATTCGCAAAAAAACAAACAAAACAAATACAGGTACAAGTACATATGTCCAAAAAATTCTAAACAGGAACAGATGTGAGTATAAATGTTTAGCACCAGATTATTAAAATGCATTCGTGGCACCAAACTATTCATTTTGCTTGTCCTTGTTACATATTCAATTTTTGTGAAGCAAAACCCAGTAAAAGCCCTTTTTCCCATTTCAGTTCTGGTGTGGTCAGTCCTTAGGGTTACACCGTCATGAGATCGTGTATTAAATGTTTCAGTATCAATGATTAACAAGTGAGATATTCAGACTGTGCCACGTAGTCCCTTATAAATACATTTTATACAGTGTTGTTCTCTTCTAACAGATAGCAACTCTGAATTAGCTTTACTAAAAATAATTTATCTATGCTGATGTGTAAATTTTACGTGGGTTTAAATGTCTTTCTATTCAGGAAAGCTTATAATTGTTGTTGTCTTTATATATTTTTACAACTGAACTATATTTCAATCCTATACTTCACTGTTTAATGTAGTCAAAGTATTATTATGCCTATTATTATAGTATGAGGCTATGGCAGGGGTGTCCAAACTACGGCCCGGGGGCTAAACGCGGCCCTCAGACCAGTTTTTATTGGCCCACACGCCTCCTGCTGAACCGGCCCAATCGATCATAATCAGTACTTTTAACAGCAAATTAAACTATTTCTACCGCTATATGCGGGGGTTGAGACATAGACTGTATATATACATGGACATTGCTAACCTGCTAGCCGCCAGACTGACAGGAAGCGTGTATCCGGCTCCATCGACTCTGGCTTCAATTCACTTTCTATTGAAAAACTGTCGCCCCTCTCTCTGTAACTGCTGCTGTCAGACTCGTCATTTTGGTCTTAAAATGTTCAGATTAACCTGCGCTACATGATCCTGTTGTTTTTATTTCACTTTTGTATCTATAAATCAAGGCATGAACATTAATAACAGACAAATTAGCACCACAACATTCTATTGGCCAATGATAATAAACACAGATGGGGGCAGCTAAAATAAATGTTGTTAGAATGCATTATTTGTTGTAATACAAGACGTTCATGATGGAAAAAATAGAAATCATGAGGTTAAACATTGGTGAATTTACTTTATATAAACAGTATTTCATGACAAAGTGCTGTAATGTTAGGAATAGAATCTGAAAAACACCATTAAGCCATTGTACATCACGCTATAAATCAGGAAGTGGATAACACAAAACACAAAACACACATTTTAATTGCCGCTAAGACCTGAGTGGCACTGCCCGGCTACATTCTTATGGTATTAATTAATTAGAGTCCGTTAACATAAACAAAAGAACAAAGCATATGCCCAGTAACACCAGTAGACTCCTGACCCCGTAAAACAACGACGCAAACCCTGTGTTAAACTCTTGGAACGCTCCTGTTTAAATGAATGAAGATAGAGAGGGTCTGTTGTCCTCTCTAATCGTCCAACCTTGACTTATCCAGGAAATTAATCTCAATCCAGCATCTTGAGAGTGTGCTCTTTAAAGCTGTACACTTTGTATGCACACGGTGACCTCAGGGACAAATGGGTTCAGTCCACATATGTGCTCTGCTTAAGGGTGAGTGTAATGTTCATGCATGGGTCAATAATTTTGTGCGATTTTTTTTAATTAAAGGTCGTAGTATATTACGCAAAATTTACTCTTTTGAGCTTTAAGCCATGTTATAAAGCTGTTGCCTTCTCAAAAACAGACCCGGAGTTGTGTTTTGTTTCATTCACACATGTTTGAGTAGGTCTTTATTATTAGTCTGTCTACATTTCCAAAGCTACAAATGCTCCGTTCCACCTTGTGATGTCATGAAGTGGTAGTTTTCAAGTTAACTGCACCTTTTTTTTTTAACCTTTAGTTCAGTAGAGATCGGCAATTCCAGAAGCTGAAATGATCCAAATTATTCCAGAAATTAAAAACACAGTGAAGCACGTCCTGTATCACCACATGATGACATCACAAGGTGGAACAGGGTTTTTTCAGTTTCAGAGAAGAACTAAATATGCAGGGTTTGTGTGATAAACATGTGTAAATGAAACAAAACACAACTCCAGGTCTGTTCTTGATGAGAAAACAACACTATAGCATAGATTAGAAAACAGGATAATATAGGCCCTTTGAGAAGTGATAAGCCTAAGACGATCAAGTTTGTTTGTGTTTTCTCTTGGAACGTTTGCAATTATTCCTGACTATATCTTTACTGATTTGTCCGCGGGCAGGCTAATTGTTATGCGATGTAAACGTAACTTGTCCACTAGGGATGGGACGAGACACAATCTCCGCAGGACAAGAAACGATACAAGATTTTGTATGTAAGAGTGAGACAAGACACGATTTTGAACATAATTCCTAATACATAAATTGTGCAGTTTTGTTTCCAGTTTTTCATTTACTTTATTTCATATTTTTGTTGCTACTCTACTCCTACTTTTTGGGAACTGCAAGAAATGTAACTCACCAGCACTGAACCCCCAGTCCAAATGGAAACAGATACGGAAACAAATCTCATCTTGCGAGATCTTGTGGCACGAGATTTTGTCCAATCCCGATCGTCCATAGTTCATAAAAGACAAAGTTTCAAACATTAATCTGAATATTATGTTGAAAAAAGTTGCTTCCTGCTTTCAAATTGAAGCAGGTTGATTTCTGAAATGGACTGTCTTTTGAAAATACAGCAAATTTTAATCCTTCAGAGCAAGATCTTGACCATAAACTGTATCTATAAAATGGACATAACAAACCCACAAGCCGCCGTGTTCCAAATAGAAAGTGATTACTGACGCACTTCTGGCTCCTCTTTCTGCAACTGCTACTGTCAGGCTTGTCATTTTGGTCTTAAAATGTTCGTATTAACCCGCTCTACATGATCCTGGTATTTTTATTCCACTTTTGTGTCCCTAAATCAAGATATGAACATTAATAACAAACAAATCAGGCGCCTTTTCCCCCCGCTGGCGTTAGCAACAGGTTTGATTGACAGCGTTGCTAAGGGCCCGCTCCCTGCTAAACCAGCGGTGCGGACGAGAAGAGGAGTTACCTTCAACAGCCTCGCACCAGATTGGCTCTTTGGTTGCTACGATACTCGTGGTCAGAGTTCTAAATATGGAAATCAGCTCCAAATTCGCCGCTATACCTGCTCGCCTCGATGAGCTTCACTCGCTGTGGGTGACGTCACAGTCCGTTAGTCCACTTCTTTAGACAAGATCAGGGGTCAAGATGGGTCCACAGTTGCACATAAATTGGCCTGTGTGTGAAAACCTTGTGGAGACGTTGACCAAATACTTATTTTCCACCATAATTTGCAAATAAATTCTTAAAAAAAATCAGATTTCTTGTGATTTCTCTGATAGTTGAAGTGATCCTATGATGAAAATTACAGGCCTCTCTCGTTTTTTAAGTGTGAGAACTTGCACAATTGGTGACTGACCGAATACGTTTTTGTCCCACTGTACATGGACTAATACAAAACTCTCTGGAATAGAAAAAAGAAAGTAATCCCGACTATTAACATCCAGGCAAATCTCTCGCTTTAAAGGGGCATGTCTTTCTCTTGTCAAGGTGATTGGCCCTCAGCACATTTTAATTGACAGGATGCAGATCATTCAGAAGCACATGCCGGGACACTGTGCGCTCGCAGGCATAAACTCAAAGTAGACTTCATCATGACACGTTAAAATCCAAGGCCAAACCCGGGCCGGGCTCAGGTGCACGACCACCCCAAAGGACAAACACTTCACTTTGTTCCCTGCGCTGTGAATGACATTATAATGAGCTATGGTGCGCTCGGCCGTGCCACCCATAAAGTCTGAAGTGACCAAAGGGGTGCGAGGCGTCCAAATGAGCCGCGGTGCAGTGTATCATTTACTGGAGGGAGTGGAAAATAATAGTGCGCAAAGATTAGTGCGGAGACAAGCAGATTTACACCAGGGGGATATGTTTTTATAAGATTTTTAAGACCCTTAATTAAAGATCAGCCAGTTTTTTGACTATACTCTTATACGGCATAGCTTTAAAGGGGCATGTTTACTATTTTAAAGGTAGTTTTGTTTTGTTTTTTCCTTTTTCTCCTGGAGATGTTCCACGGCATAACATTTAGTAATCTCCATGTTGACAACCAGATTAATCAGCACAAATAAAAACTTTAAAAAGCCCTATGTAAGTTTTTAAACAGAGGGTCAAAAACTTTCTTTTTCTTCATGGAGATGTTCTTGTTTTTCCTGGAATGTTCCACACACAATGGCATTACAATCTTCATGAAAACAATAAAATGATGCCACCAAACGCAGTACTTTGAGCAATAAAAACACCTGCAATTGAGTAAATATAATTCAAAATCAGGTCCAGACAATAGTGTGGAACATACCAGGCGAAAAATGAGTTTCATTAGACAAACAAGTGACAGAGGCTCCACCAGAAAACATATGTAGTGCAACTTTAATCAAGAAAAGAACTTCGGAAAGGTACGGTTAAAACAAAACAAAGAAACATCTTGATTACGGCACTTGCAGAGATGAGAGTTTAAACAAGTGTGAAACCGTAAACAGATTAATCAAAACTCTTATATATCTGCAAATACAACTATAAATCTGTCTGTGTGGGAACTAATCGTGGTAGAAAGCCCAACAATGGTTCAATTCAATTTATTTTTGTAAAGCCCAAAATCACAACAGCGGTCGCCTCTTAGGGCTGAACATGAGGATTAATTTAACCAACAGAAAGTTAGAAAATCAACAATGAAACAGAAACAGACGAGCAAATTAATCAACAGAAAACAAGCAAATGGAGAAGTGGAAAAACGCAAAAAAAAAACCCGTAGGAATACCTCTATCCTCTATTCCCATTCTGTTTTATAGCTACCTTATAAGATTAACCCTTTTGGCGAGAAAATAAATAAATAAACAAATAAAACAACAGCAATGGTGCTCTTACGCCGATGGATCTCAAGTTGTACAGTGGTCGTTAAAAAAATAACCCGCAACAGGCAAAATCCACAATTATTCTATATGTTTTTTGCTGTAAAACCCCCTCACCACACACTTTATACACTTTTCTCACACAGGCGTTAACATTTTCTCACATTTCTCTCTTGTTTAAACTCTCTCAAAGTTCAAAAAACCTTCGTAGGCGTCTTTGTCGGTGCAGAACGTTTCATCGACATTGTGGGTTTTGTCGGGGAGAAAACAAATTGCAAACATACAGCACTTCAGAGTCACACTGCGATACAACGTTTATGTAAATTTGGTAAAAAACATTGCACAAAAAGAAATCCGCGAAACAGCGAGTCCGCGAAAGGTGAACCGCGATACAACGAGGGACAACTGTATCTAAAGAGCTTTTTGTAACAACGTTTTGAAGCTGCATTATTAAACTTCATTGAAAACTTCCATCGCGCAGGTTTCCATCGGGATTCCACGTCTGTTGTTTTTCTCTCATGTAAAATATTCACCTCCCTCACTGAAACATTTAGACCCAACCTCCCTCGTTCGAATTCTTCAAAGTCTATAGCTTTGAGACGAAACATTAAGATTTCCAATGCCTCCGCGCCCTCTGAACCTCAATTATTTAGTCACACACAAATCAGTTTTTCCATATAATTATATTGTGCATTGGATCACATTTATCTTGCTGAATAGACTTTTATTGCCAGGATTTGTGCCGTTCTCCCGCCCACACACCATTAGGCAAGTTTGCTTTTTCGCTTCAAATGCTTCATCCGCTGTAGCATTTTTTATTTTTTTCCCCCTCCTTCTAAGTCTTGCACACATCAAAGTTGTCAGGTTCCACACACAAAGACGAGCAAAGGGAGAAAGTACACAACGCAGGGCCTTATCAGTCGGATGTATTTCTTGTTCTTTCTTTTTTCGTCCTGTTTTTCTTGGAGGACGGTACGACGCCTCCTCATTCAACATTACTCCAACACACATGTGCGCTCGGCTCGGATATGCTCTGTAGAAAAGCAGCTACGAAGTGTTAAAATCCTGAAAATACGTGAAAAACAGAAGTAGATGTTCGATGGTTTGCAGCGAATCAAACGTTTACGCAATCCGAGCATCGTCACTATTCACCAAGATGAGTTTATAAGTGCACAACTTTCTGCCATCACGGGAAAGCTATCACCAGCTAGCTTGCTAATGCACATTTCCTCATTATCGGACAAAAAACTGCTTTACAACTAAACGCAAAGAGAACGCAGCGGACTTTTTTTGACCTCGTGTACGACTTAAATCTCTACTGTGGCAAAGTTTGCTCAAATACGTGGAAAAAAAATCAGGTACACGACGTTAAATAATGAGCTATTTGGTAATACTGTAGTTGGATTTGATAAATGTATCTTGGCATGTGGTTTCGTATTGTTTGGATAATAACCCACGAAGTTATGCTTACGTAAGGGGAATGTACGAAGTGAACTATGGACTATTCTAAGTATCGTATTGTACCTGAGAGTTTTTTTTTCTGTTACAGCTTATATAAAGTAAAGTCGTTTTGTATTCAAGGGTGAAAAGTTGACTCTAATACTTACGAAACATCTACATGATCTGTAAAAATAATTGGTACGGGAACCTAGGAATCTACAGCTACGGCGCACGTAATTTAAATCAACACATTTGCCCGTCGCGTCTTTGATTCCCCGACTCACAAACCCCAATTTTACACCATCTTTAACAGTCTATTATCAAACATGTAGCTCTCTCTGGTTCATTGTTTCTCCGGCGTCTTCCTCCTCATTATCAGATCCATCTTCATCATCCTCAACACAGCGTTAAGATATTTCTGAAAGGAAAAGGTTACATCCTCGTACAAATGCGGTAAATACAGAAACGGGTGAGACATTTCTGTAGTCGCATCTGTCCTGGGGTAGACTGATGCAAGGGAGGCTGTCAATCTCACATTGTCTTTGCTTAGACGAGGAGGGAAAAGTGTCTTGCTCAAGGGCAGAGTGGATAACAGTAATGCACGGGTCAAAAAGGACATTAAAAGGTGAACTAAACATGATCTATTACAGGTTTTATTGCTCAAAAAGCTTAGAAACATGCATTTTACTGTGAGTGGGGTCAAATCTCCACAGATCTGACCTGTATTCTGGCCTGGTGGTGCAAAGTGCTGCTTGTGTCTATGAAAATAAATTAAATGTTATAGAGTGGATTAAGCCAGACGTGTCAAACTCAAATTTACAGTGGGCCAAAATTAAAAACTACGACAAATTCAGGGGCCAAACTCGATATTTATTGAACAATTTACTGCACCTGATGTGTACTTTACTTTAACCTTTTTATATGAAGTTTAGTTACGCTGAAACGCAACAACTCAAGCTTGATATTATAAACATATGAGAAATTAAATAAAAGACACCTCAGTAGTATTTATTTCATATTTAAATAAATAAAATGTATTATTATTATTATTATTATTATTATTATTATGAATGTATTTTTATTTATTTATTTATTTATTTATTTTAAGTAATTTTTATATATATATATATATTTTTTTTAACAAGCCAACAACAAAAAAATAAAATAAAATAATAATAATAATAATTTCATCGCCAGAAAATTTGACCGGACTATCAACTAGCAGTCGAAAAAGTGCATAGACAAAACATTATATTCAAGCTCAATTTGCTACATTTAGATTTACTCTCCACTGCGCACCAGCATACCTGCAAAGCATTCTGGGATTTGTAGTATTAGTGGTGCATGTGCTATATACCAGCAGGCCAACACTAACGCACATTTGATACGATGTCACGGGCCAAATATAATTGAACCATGGGCTAGATTTTGCCTCTGGGCCTGAGTTTGACACATGTGGTTTACGCAGTGCAAAACAATACACTTCACCCATTCAAACTACCAACATTTAAGAGCCTGATCTGAGCTGATAATTACTGATTCTGCACTGATAAGAAACCAATTATTTTTATTCAGTATCAATACAACATAAAGCAGCTACCACATAATAAGATTGCATTATCGAATCGCATTTTCAATTTGCTTTGTGTTTTAATCGCTGCTTCTTGCTTCAAATACATGTTGCTATTGATTTTCCACTGCGCAGTTAAATAATTAAACCTTATCTCTCCTTTACTGCAATTACACATAAATTAGCAGATACCATCTTCTTCCCGGCTGCTGCGTTATCTTTTTCGACGTATAGACACATCGATACCCGTTTGACCCAGTTCCCGCGGTCCCTCTGTAGCGACGCCTTGTTGAAACTCTCCCAAACATTCCTCAGGTTTAAACGACAGCGGGGTTAAGTCCAGTAGTAGCCGAGACTTCCTCCTTCTTGTCCTCCTCCTCTTCCTCCTCTCTCTGTGCCAAAGATTTTTTCCCCTTCTCATTCAATAGCGATCTGATTACGCCTCTAAATTGCTTTTCCGTTGAAGCTGTTAGCGCCTTAGCAGTTCAGCCCACTCTCGTCCCGACTCGCTATCTTCTCCGCTATTCCTGCCTTCATCGCGGCGTCGCTATCTTCATAATTGCTGATTATCATGCGCATACAGCGAGGCACACGCATGGTCATTTGTTTCAACGCTATCCGATTGTGTGTTTTGTAAAAGCCGATTGGCAAGCGATGTAAATTAACGTTTTGCTTTCAGAGACGCAAAAAATAACCTTATAATTTTGGAATTATTGGGGTTTTATTGATCTTTTCCTGTGTTTCGTATCATCTGCATGTTTATTTTTGTTGGATTTTATGCACTTGGGTCAGGTTAAGTTGTTTTAAATCTGATAAATAACTTTACTGACGCATTTGACCAACCAAAAAATGGGTAAAACGTTTCTCAAATAGCGTCCTGTGAAGTTGTTAGTAACCACGCCGAACACTCGCTAACAAAGAAAACTGTCTCCAGCAATTATATTTCTCAGTGCTATGGAAACACGAGCGGCCAAGTTTCGGTAAAATTGGATTTAATAACATTGGGAAGGAGACAAGAGACGGCAGTACAAGACTTAATTCATGAAATCAATCAGAATTAGATTGCCATTGTCGGTAAACGAAATTCGCAAACGAGCAGCTTGTTTTAGTGCCATGGTGCAACATAAAACAGTACAATAAAAAAGTAAAATATAAACTATGATGAAGTTTTATGCATAAAAACGTGACTTACTATAAATACTGGATGTAGATAGAATAGAGAACGGGCAGAACGGCACATTCATTCGTTATAGTTGAAGTAAGTTGTTTAAAATGGCTGGTGTTCTTTCTCATGGTTGGCCGATATATTAGACCGATATTTGGACTTTTTAGAGTATCAGGTATCAGCCTTAAATCTCCAGCATGGGCCGATATTTTGTTTTGGTCGATTTGTGGCCTAGAACATACGCACAAAGCTTTATTTTAACACTTTAAGACGAAGAGACAACTGCAATAAATGTCAAACACTGCTCTTAAATTACATAATATGAAGGAAATACTCAAAATTGGGCTTATATATCGGGCCAAAAAATATCGGTAGAGCTTATCGGCCATTGGTTGCTCTGTATTCTAAACAATCGGCCATGAAAAAAACATTGGTCGGTTTCTAACGCTTTTAATTGAATGTTGTGCAGTCACTGGTTCGAGTCTTCGTCCTTTTTACTAAAAATTACCGTTGTATCTCTTTATGTTGGACTGATTATGTCAAAATTGCTGTTATTTTTCACATCTATAAGTCTTACGGTACTTAAAACACCATGTTCTTCGCAGCTGACGCGATTTAAATGTGATTGGCTGAGCAGAGAAACCAACTGTCCCGCCTTGTGATGTCATGAAGTGGTAGTTTTAAAGTTAACGCCTACTTTTTACCTTTTGTTTAGTAGAGATTGGCAATTTCAGGGTTGAAATGATCCAAATGATTCTCGTGAAGATGTACAGAGATTAAAAAGACAGTTGAGCACTTCCTGTATTACCACATGGTGACATCACAAGGTGGAACAGAGCCTAAATATGCGGGTTTGTGCGTGAATGAAACAAAACACAACTCCAGGTCGATCAGAAAATCCTAGGCTTCAGTCATTGCGCTGTATCAAGTTCAAATTGTACTTTTTATTACACGTTAATTGACATCAACAATCGGACGTGTCGCCGTAGTAACAACCATAAGAACGAGTAAATCGACAAAACCTGTTTGACCTTACATGTCGTATGAAGAGTAGGCTTTATAGAATGATATATTTGACTCGAAAGTAATACCTTTTCACGTTATAGCTCGGGCCGTCCCGCATTACCATAGCGTGCGGCGCAATCTCACGAAGGTAAAAGCTGTATATATGGAAAAGCGCTGAGAAAAATACTATATAAGAGGAAGGTATTGTCTAGCTCTCCTCTGCTCCTCCACTCCATTCTCGTCCGGTCCACGTGTGCGTAAGTCTTTTATCCGCTGTTCTCGGGGCGGGAGCACTCTTCCACGCTCATTCCATTAGCCCATTAGACGCTGCAGCGAGATGTACATTATTTGGGTCTCGGGGGACGGCCTATCACTTTCACTTTCCAGTCGAAGAGAGGGAGCGAGAGAGAGAGAATGAAAGAGAGAGAAGTAAAAAGAATGGCATGTTCTGATGGCTAAAGGGCCTGGCCATGGCTTGTTAGGTGTGTCTCAAGCTCCAACGATTAGCAATTACAGCGTCTGGCTAAAAACTTCTGTGGTACAAAGAGGAGGCAGCACTGTCGGCCAATCAGGGAGGACAATGGGCAGAAGCTGGACTAGATCCTGTATGGATTTCTGTCAAAAGAACAGTTTTGGTTGTCATGATGCGAAAAATACTAATACCAGATTTAGGATTAGTATTTGGGTGTTGATTTTTGACTATTGAAATATGACTCCATAGAATCAGACTCATATTCACATCATTGTAGCGCTGATATGTCACTTTTTACAAGAACAAATTGTAGGTAATTATCTAAATAACTGCAGCCTTTGTGACTCAGTTTGTTTTCACACATGTGCGTGGCTCTGTGGAGCAGCCCCACTGCTCTAGATTTAGTTCTGTTTACTTTACTTTTGGGTCGACCTTGTTCACAGACGCTGCGCATCATTCACCCCAAACACCATGAGCCACACGAGAGTCCATCAGCTGATCAAAGAACTTTTCTATGACGAGGCGCTTTTATAAGAATGTAATAGTTAGTTGGTGTTAGTCACTTCTGTGCCACATCTGCCCTGGGACAGACTGAAGCAAGGAAGGATGCCAATCTGTGTCAACAACAGCCATGAATCAAGTATCACATTTTCATTTAGACAATGAGGTGAAAGTGTTCTGCCCAAGAACAATAATGAACTGATGAAACACTATATATATATATATATATATATATATATATATATATATATATATATATATATATATATATATATATATATATATATATATATATATATATATATATACTCCAAACAGAAAGATCAAAGGCTCATGAGAAGAGCTGCACCTCTGAAGAACTTTGATGTGACTGCAGTCGGCCATGTTTAATCTCAAAGAAAACATGAATAAAACACTGTGGAGAGATACTGACTTTTCTGCTACTGAAAGTGGAAGGAGAGAGGAAAAAGTTAGTTTTGTATAAAAAACGATATATATAAAATTAAAACTTGAGATTTTCTGTATTATTTTACCAGCTGTAAAAATGTGTTACAGGAGAGCAGAGCAGAGCAGAGAAGAGCACACAGACATTTCCTACATCTAAGAGGATCATTAGTTTTGCATAAGAGACGCCTTTACCGTGGGTTCAGACCACAGCATCAAAAACGCGTAAGACGCCTCTAGTTGGACTTGTTTCCATTTCAGGGCAAACACCTGAAACTTATTAACGCTCTCCGAATTTCGCGTAAAATTCAGATTGTTCAACTCTGCCGTCCGATGCCTCTGGCTCAAACACGTTACGTAAACACTTGATGCACTCGCATAGACTTTACATTTAAACCCGACGCCTCTGACAGTGTTCTGAATGCAGAGCTAGGGTCAAAATGACACTGCTGTGTGCTGTCTGCATCTAATTTTAAAGCATTTGTATCATCCGTGAACCAGGAAGTGCACTGTTAACATGCTAGTTGGTGTTAGCATTACTACAACGACTTATGAGTAGTTGATATTTGAGCAGACATATTTACATAATATATTCTAGCCAATTCTTGATGGATAACAAAAATATTTATATTGATTTTATGTATTAGTTTGAATGGGGACAAAGTACATTTACATTTATGTAAATGCAGCAGAGCTGTGCACAGTAGTCCCCAGGCAAAGTGTAAAATGCCAGCGCAAAAGACAAAATTTACATTATCTACAAAAAGGTTAGTAAAAAGGTATAAAAGTTAAGAGGCCACATAAAAGCAGATTACTGGGTAAAACGTATAACAGCAATCTACAAACGCACAAAGACAAAGACAACAACATAAACCAACAACACTGACACCGGACAATAGACCACACAGAAAAACTGAGAAACAGACGGCTCAGATTTGAATTTGTCTGTGCAGTTACAAGACCATAAAATCCCCATTGCTCGTCTAATGTGTGGCATTATATTAAATTGATTGTGACCTTAAGGGAGACATATTAGACTCAGCTGGAGAAGATGGAGATGTTCAAACCGAAGACCAATATGATGAGGGACATTTTCAACTAAAAGGTCAGGATCAAAGGTCAGATTCTAAGACATTCTGCCGGCAAATAGTGTATTGGCGTTAATAATCATAATCTATGATGGTCCGTGTACGTTTAACCATTATTAAATGATTAGTGGGCTGGGCCTTATGGCAAGATATACATATGTGTCTGTGTGTTGTAGAGTTTCATCACAGTTTGGGATTCAATTGTATTTTAAATCTAAAAACATAACTCTTGTGAACATATCGACACTAATACAAATCAAATCAAATGACTTCCTCCAGTGTCTGAACTCTGCTCCAAACCGTATGTTCTGACGACTGGCTGTACTTCTTATTCCAGTGTTTTATTTGTTTTCACACCTGACAGTTTCGACTCCTCACTCGTCTTCCTCAGAGTGGTCACATGACTTCTTCAGGACAGTATCCCAGGTGCGTGAGAGTAAAAAAGCCCCCTCGTCCTGCTTTACAGTCCCGTGTGCACGTTTCCACATTTCAGTTACCTCCTTAATCCAGCAACGATGTTTCTTTCCTTCTGTCCCAATGATTTTTACTCCGTTCTCTCTTTTACAATGGTCAGAAGTGGCTGATTTGAGTGTCTCGTGTTCTGCTTCGTCTTGTTGCTCGAGTTCATGCCTTCGCAGTTTCTTTCTCACCTGTGAAAATAAGCCAAGCCGACACGTCACAGCAACATCACGTGATCGCTCTGAGGAAGACTGCGAGTGAATAGTTGGTCAGGTATGAAAACAAACTAAATGTTGGTCTGAAAAACATAATCGGAAGACCAACTAGTGAATTTAAAAGCCTCAAGCAATCAGACAATTCAGTTAGTTTTTAATTAACTACCCAACTGTTCAATAACTTTATGCCATTTTAACCAGTACCAAGTCTGGATAAATCACGTACGACCCATTACGAAGGCGTTTGTCGTTATAAATTACGTCTGCGTGTGCCAGGAAATGGGTGATCTGCCGTACCTTCGAAACTTACTTAAAACCACGATGCTCTACGTAATAATATACACGATTTACCCCAGAGCCAAACCAATGTCACTAAATCTAACCCAGAAATCCTAAGTTAAAATACACCCTTTTGAATATTTAATCATTATTGACAGATTCAGCTGCGTTTGGGAAGAAATGTGGCCAAACCTTTGCAGCTCTGTTATAACTCAATGGACTCAAGGCCAAGATTGTAAAACTAAGAACCACTTTTCCTGGCTTGTATTTATCTGGCTTATGTCCAGTTTAGATCATGGTCCATCACTGTTCGGGGGCCCCAGCTGGTTGTCTCCTCCTGCCAACCATAAATCAACTTCTCCACATCCCTTTTCACTATCTCAGAAGGCCATCCACAAAATTTAGGTTTGAAGACATGATCAATCTTCTTTTTCTCGTGCTTTTCTAGTGGTTGGGAGGCAATGTTTAAAGCGTAATATTTCCAACTGCTATGATGGAGTGTCGACCATTTATATATATATCTATCTTATGCGGACGCTTGTAGACATTTTTGACATAAACTAGGGCAAAAAAACAAACAAAATCAAATCTAAATCGCAGTTTGATTGGACACAATTAGCAAATTCAAAGCCTGAAACTTCCGAAAGACGGTTATTTCCTGTCTGTGTCATCCCTCAGTCGTCCAATTCTGATCCATAGCCATAAATTTTGTCTTTTGCTACTGTAATTTCTTCCACAAATGCAATAAAAAACTGCTAACCCTGTTTTTTTAGATCTGTACAAACCTGTTCTGAAATGGATAAAATAACTGATGTGATGTATTTTTTTTAGTATTTACCTTTTTTATTAATCTTTTGACACGGTAAAAACATTTAGCATCAGAAATTGTGAAACGAAACGAATGAAACGAAATGAGTCAAGTTCAGAACAGACTTTTTCCGAATTTACAGTGCAATACGAATCCGTGCAATAAGGACACGTGCAATAGGACCCAGTACAAACACAAAAGTACGTGCAATATAAGTAAATAGGGCTGTAAATATTAGCAGTCCAGCTCTGTGACGCGCTTTCGGGACAAAATCGATGTATACACGTTGCACTGGTTTGGTTCCAACGTTAAGTACGGTTTCGCTCGCCGACTTGACGCATTGTGACAGCTGTCTACTCTTGGCTACTGAGCGGCTCCTTACGCACTGGATAAACACTGTCGCATGTGACTCTTCGAGAAAATAAGTGTCCACCGACCGAAAAAGGTTAGTAAAAAGGTATAAAAGTAGATTAGTGGGTAAAACGTATATATAACTCCGTGCTCTTTTACAATATCGTGTAGACGTGAAGGAAATTATCGGAGGTTATGTAACTTGTCTGACATCAGTATTACTAACAAATCTAATTCCCAGGCATCAAATTGATCCAAATCTAACTCAAATAAGCCTAGTATCCCTAAAGAGTTGGGTCTATCTGATATGCAAAACTTGCATATCAGATAGACGAGAAAGGAACTGGGAATTATACATACGACGTCTAAATTAGATTACAATAAAGTCTGGGCAGATCAAACAGACACAGATAAAATAATTGATAAGGAAATCAGTATTGAAAATGATAAAGTTTTTCGTTGTGACGGGTCTAAAGGAGGTTCTGTGGCCATTTATGTCAAAAATTCTCCTAAATGTTTTGAATATCTGTCTGTGTCTTAGTTATGGAAATGATTGACCAAAAAAACGGTAATTTCTGGTATTTATCGTGCCCCTTCAGCGTGTAAAAATGCTCTTAACGATCTGTACATGATGCTTTCTAAACTGGAACATTGTGAGGTCCTAATATTGGGCGATGTAAATATTAACTGGCTGGAGAAAGAGTCAGAAACTTTGGAAGATCTGTGCAATGAGCTAAATCTCACACAACTGATTTATATTCCAACATGACGTGACGCGAGGAATTTAAAGAAACGCACACCCATTGATATAATCTTAACAAACAAACCCCATAATTATAAGGAAAATGGTGTTTTCCCATTGGATAATAGCGACTGATTGTGTGTATTTGAAGTACAAAAGTGAAAAAGTGAGAAAATCATATAAACATTTCAGCTGCCTTCATCTTTGACCTGTATTACAGCGATATCGGGCTAACACCAGGATTCCCCGACCCTGATATGGCTTTAAACTTTTCTATCAATACGTTTAATGAAATTATAGACTGAGAAGCGCCTAAAAGAAAAAATAATAGTAAAACAGAATAAAAAACCGTAACAATCTTTGGTTCAACTCAGAAAATGCAAGTTTAATTAGAGAAAGAAATGCTGCCTGCAAACACAACTAGGTCAGATTAGAATTCGGCATTTTGCAAAAAGAAATAAATGTTTATCAGCAGTTAGAAAGGCAAAAACATCTTACGTCATGTCTGCGCTGACGGAGAGTTCTGGAGGACAGTAACATCCCTCTCAGGATCTAGTATTTATACATTACCAACCGATATGTGATGCTTTTAATAGGTATTTCATCTCGGTTTGTGATGTTTTGGATAATAATGGCGATGCTGCTGATCTTGATTATGTTGAATCTGATCCTCTGGTAGATAAAAGTCAGATTCTCGCTTTAACTCGCTTTTAAGACTGAGTACATTATAGACCATTACAGCTCGACTAGATTTTTTTTTTATTTTTTTAGCCATAAAAATCATGTTAAAGGAGGTATCAACATGTACTTTTGCCATTTTTCACACAACTTTTACAAATCCATCCTTATTTTTCCATTGATGCATCAAATAAGCGTGTAGTACCACTTTAAGTAGAAGAAAAATATAAAAACGAATGTACTTTTGAGTCACTTTTATGCAAGAAAACAATGAAAAAAATATCTGTCCAGCTCAGAAACACTTTAAATTACATATATGAACAATAATCAACATTTATACAAGAGATTATGCAGATTGTACTTAGGGTTAGGTTTTTACAGCATTTCCTATAAAAAAATGTCAGATGAGATGTTGATTTTGCCAGATTTTTTGGAAGGTCTACTAAAGAATATCTGTTCTGTAACTTATGAGTTTGTAATCTTTAGTAAAATAAGTAACATATTTAAAGAGCCTCATGCCTCTGCTTTGGGATGAATTTGAATTTACATGAAGCACAATTGGTTGCGGAGTTACGGTAATGAAAAGTCTGCAACTGCGAGTCTATCGGCGGCGATAGCATCCGTCGCTATAGAGTTAAGACCCTTTGGTGATGAATTAAAAACCCTGTTCACTCTGAAAAAGTAGGTTGACCATCGCTATCTGTCAGAAGAAAACAGCACTGTATAAATGTATTCATAAGAGACTACTTGACAGACAGCCAGAATATCTCTTCGCTTGTTGAACTTTTGATACAAGACTTCATGATTGTCTGAGTCTAAAACTTGCCGCACTAGGGCTGAAATGAGAAAAAAACCACTATACATTTCAAGGACATGCAAAACTGGATACACTGGCTCCACTAATGCACTTTAATAATCCGGTGATAAACATTTATAATCACACCTGCTCCTGTTTTTAATGTTTTGTTCGTATTGCTTGTGAATTTTAATAGGGCACTCATGAAAAAGAGAGTCTGGCGCTCTCCTTGGGCTTTCCCTGTATAAATTAAGATAAATTAAATGTGTTTGACTTAATTAACATAATACTGTGGTCTCTTGTTCCTGTTCATGTTTTGTGCATCTGTCAGTGCAAATATTATGTGTATTTGTGTAACATCTGGGGAGGATCAAAGACACAGACTCGGGGTAAAAGTTTGACAGTTTATTACTAACAAAAAAATGTGAATGCTGGTTGACGGAGCAGGTAGTAGAGAGCTGGAGTTGAAGGTTGACGTCTTCAAACTGGTCGTAGAAAGCTATGTCGAAGGCTGAGGTGTTCGTACCGGTCGTGGAGAGCTGGGTCGGAGGCTGAGGTGCAGGCTCGATTTCTCATGGGCTGCTGATGTGTAGAGGGTGGTGTTAGAGTCTCCGCCCAACTCCAGGCACAGAAGGAAGGGGGAAAGACAGCACAGAAACACAGGGAGAGACTTGGATCTTGACAATATACACTGCATAAATCTTGTGACGTTGCGAAATCAAAACTAATCAAAGCTAAAGGCGGAACAACAAAATATTAGAGTGCGTGACCTTTTTTTTTTGGTGGCGACTGTTCTGGAGATGGAGATTTGCCCAAAGCTATGAGCTGAAATAGTTACGTGTTGTCTAAGTGTTCATTAATAAGCACTGATCCCCTCTTTCTTAAATAAATAAATACAGTAGTTCATCCATAATTCTTTCGTTGTATTATTATTTTTGCCCTAGTTCAGCATTGCACCATTTTTCCTTATTCTCTTTATTAGGCTCATGTCCAGTTCGGATCGTGCTCCATCAGTTTGAGATCCTCTGCTGGTTCCCTCTTCCTGTCAGCCATATATCTTTGTCTCTCCACCACCTCTTTCTATCAGTACACCATCCTCTACATTTTTGGCCCATAACCAAACTCTCTTTTGTAGCCCCGGAGCGTTTTCCACGGCCGTATACGCTCCGAAATGATGGATTTGTTTTGATTCCCACCTTGTGACCTCCCTCGGTTTGCACGCTGGTATAGTGACATTTAGACCAGGGACCCCCACCGCCCCCTCCCCTCGTCTGAGCTAGGACTTTATATGACCTTTGAACTCACAATCACTCTCAGGATATTTACTCTGCTGATACGACAAATACAGTATCCGTCCACGCAGGCAAATGAAAAGGTTTCGGAGAGAGCAGCGCAATCCTATAGGGAAATTTGGGGAAACTGTGGGATTTTATAATGTACAGTGTGAACGTTAAGAGACTAAATAATGACTAAATTTGCATAAATGTGTTAAGGTTTTGTATATATATGTGCTATGTAGGACTGACAAATACTTTTTCACTTTTTATCCAGTACAATTCTCAAATTTGCAATGAAAATGTGAATGTTTTTACTGGTTTAACAGATTTTTAAAATGAATTATGAACGTCATGTTTTTGAATTATGAAGTGACTGAAGAATTTAGCAGCAGCAAATTATGCAGGTTTCAGCGAGGTGCCATTTTGAGCTCACCATTTAAAAGACAGACTATTTTGTTAGGAATTGTTAATCGCAAAATGCTGTTTTTTCTGTACTTTGACAATGATGGATAGTTTTTTTCTTATTTTTTTGACGATGTTGACATTACCTGTCAAATTCAAGAATAATATCTGTCTCTGCACGATCAGATTTGTTTCTTCCAGTGACACGTGAAACAAAGGAGCTCATTGGCCGTCAATCATTCTGAACAAAATGAAATTTCTCTCACCTCAGATTAACAGTTTAACAGTTCACTTGATTGATTCTGTGGAAATCTGCAATGTTTTTAATTCCGTTGTGATATTTTTTTCCTTTTTTTCCCCCTTGTAAGTAGCCATATTTGTTTTAATATGGAAGGACCACGTGTGTCCCTGATTGGATAATCCGCCTGTTAGTCCCACCAAAATGGGGACATTGATCAGTGACTCACATCTTTGTAAAGTATTGAAAACTGTGCATTCTGGATCCCAGGAGGTACGTTAACCATAAAGGGCAGAAATATACACTGCCTGGCCAATAAAAAAGGTCACCACCAAAAAAGAAAAGGTCACACACTCTAATATTTGGTTGTTCCGCCTTTTGCTTTTGATTACGACACACATTTACTGTGGCATTGTTTCGATTTCACTTCTGCAATGTCACAACATTTATTTCCATCCAGTGTTGCATAAATTTTCCACCAAGATGTTGCATTGATGCTGGTCGAGTCTGACGCTGCTCAAAGCTTCTCCAGCTCATCCCAAAGATTCTCAATGGGGTTAAGGTCTGGACTCTGTGGTGGACGATCAATCGACCGGACCAACTGCAGGAGACTCATATCAATTTGCTTAGTTAAATCCAGGTGGCAGTGCATATCTCCAAAACAACAACTGCGATTATCCATTATCATTATTTTTTGATACACCTTTCACCTTTGACCCAGAAGTCATTTGGGGGAGGTAACGCCAAAATTTGGATATATATTTGAGTTTAATTTGCTCTTTCCTAGTGTTGAAAATGTAAGGCGTGAGAGTGTGGGCAGAAGTACATCTGCCGTGGAGGGCTTTATTATTTGTTAAACATATTGCTGAGACGCTGACAGCTGCTCTTTTATAAATGACTCCGGGCCTGCACCAGATGGTTTAACTTTAATGTACAGTGCAGTCTTGAAGTACACAAGAATCCTGAGGGTCTGATGACAATAGCAGTTACTTTATTTGTGCAAATCAAATTCAGTTTATTGACCTATACTCTAAAAGGTGTATTATTCAGGCAAGGAGTAATCAGAAATGCAACAGTTTTAACTATTTCTCAGTTTCAGATTCGTCATATTCTCCAAAAATTTTACTTTTAATGAAATACCCAATTATTAAAACATCTAGGTTTTGACTTATATTCAGTTATTCTTGTGGTTAAGTTGTACTATGTAACTTCTCAGGTAGGAATTGCTTTGCCTGGAGAGTTTACCGCAGTATGGCATTAAATTCTCTTGCATTTATTCACATACAGTCGCCACAGACCTTACCTGTAACTTAAGACTTACGTCACGTTCTTGTTTCCATGGAGATAAGAACAATCTAGTGCCCATTAAAACAAATAGGTGGGAGTCTCCGTACCACAAAAGTTGGCTGATATCATTGTTAAACCGTCACAACTTTGAACATTTCATGATGCAGACACCAGATGGATAGCGTCCCGGTGCCAAATGTTTCAAGTTTCTGAAGTCGTGGTCGTTGACGCATCAAATCCGGGATAAGTTTGAGCCTTATGTCGCTATACGAGACGAAATGTGACAGAAATCCTTTGCAAACTCACTCTTGTCTTCAACACCAGCATATAGTCTGGTTCTACACCGTGTTACATGTTTTTTTTTTTAGATCACTGTGAAAATGGGACACTCTCTGACAAACGTGTTCAGGTGTCATTTTCAGGCATGTTCAAAAGTGTGTGTTAAGGTAGGACGTATAGTCTGCTACAAGTCTTGTCTTAACACCAGCACAGCCTTGTTCTAACGTCAGGCAATGCAAATGGGTTTATGTTGTGTTTTGCCCCTTACATCAAGAAAAATTTGGCTCTTTACAAACGCTTGGACCCTAAAAACCAGCCCACCGTGGAACCACCTGGTCCGTGGGTTCAATACTAGTGTCAAATATTGAACGTACATTGGCTTCTATTAAAGAACATTCAGCACTTGGAAGACAGAAAAGGGAAAGAACTAAAAATCAAACAAAATTTAAATAAAAGATTTGATAGATGGCTCTGGTCAAGGGTCTGTCACCTGCTTGTAACTGTGGAGATGTTAATACTTTGCCAGAAAAAAGTTCCATTAAAACTTACATGTATTTTTATTGCTAAAAAATGTCTGATCAGTTTGGGCCTGCTTGTCTTTATGCACATAGATGCGTTTAATGCTACAGTGTGGAATATTCCTGGGACGACAGTAGCTCAGTTGGTAGAGAGCTTGCCCACTGCTCCAGAGATTGGTGGTTGGAATCCAGCTCTCTTGACATAAACGTCATTGGTAAAGCGGAAAGATCCACGGATCCACAGGTTGGCGGTGTGATTCTAGCTCCCACAGATGAATGCTGTCGTTGTGTCCTTGGGCAAGACACTTAACCCACCTTGCCACCAGTTTCTGCGTACTTTGAATGCTTCTGAAGGTGGAAAAAAACTATGTAAAAATGTGAACAATTACCAAAATTGCTAACATCTCCATGGAGATAAGCTGTTGGTTCATCCTCTACCAGAAAGTTACATAGTCCATTGAACGCCTCATCTCTGTCACTCTTCCCAATCTATAACTTTGGCCCTTTCGATCACTGCCAAACACTGACACACCACATAGGCGACGGGGCGATGTGCCTTGCCCAAGAACACAGCTTTGAACAGCGTACACTGGTGAAATCTGGGAATTAAACCGCTGACTTTGGTGGGTGAACACTGTAACCACCGCGTCTCACAAATATGAACACTTTAAAGCAGGGATGCCCAAACTTTTTTTTACCGAGGGCCATATTTTGAAAAATGTTCCACACGGAGGGCCATAGTGGTCAATACAATGGATAATTCAGATTTAACATAGTTTTGACTTCATACTTTAAATAAGGCTTGAAATATGAACATTTGGTCTGTTTGACAATGCAATGTGATGTTAAATAATTTATATTGGTAGCATTACTCAAATTTGCCATAAAACGTACTGATTATGATCAATTGGGTCAGTTCACCTGAAGGTTTGAGGGCCAATAAAAATTGTTCTGAGGGCCGCATTTGGCCCCCGGGCTGTAGTTTGAACACCCCTGCTTTAAAGCATGATTTTTTTGTTTTTGTTTTATTACTTTACTCTTGAATACTGTGTCTTAAACACTGAGGTGAACTTGCTTCACAGTAAGAATGCGACACATACTTATTTTAAGATGTTTACACTGGAACCTGCTACTTCTGTTACATGATACGAGTATTCATCTTTCAGTTGGCAAGAGGTGTTGTAATACATCTTGTCAGTGACTGCAAGCATCTTTTCAGTGGCGGTATATCCATTTATGACCTTATACAGACAGTATGCAAATAGGACCAGCCTTCTATAGATAGTACCTTTCTTGTAGTATAAGTACTGGAGGCTCTTTTGTAACGTAACTCACACTGATGCTGTCTGTAATCTTCATTCATCTCTTGACATAAAACTTACTTCACAATTACAGAGTTTGTTGTAGATTTGATACAGTCACTATTATAGTACTTGTAGAAAAGATGGTAGAAAGATATTACAGTTTTTGTGCTCAAACATTGTACTGATCTGAGCTGTAGTGTAGAGACATAGAGAAAGTGTCAGCAGTCACCTCCAGTCTCTCTCTAAAATACTAAGGAATAGACTCGATAGTCAATACCGATTCCCATAACACAATGACAATAAAAGACTCTTTAACTATTCTTTATTTAGACAATTAAATGCAATTTTTATCTGTGTAATCTGTGTAATTTATGTATAAAATTAAGAATAAACAATTACCATTTCATATCCAAGATCTGTTTAAAAATCGAGCTTGTGCTTATAATCTTAGAGGACATGATGTATTTAAAAAAACAAGTGTCAGAACAAATGTAAAACAGCACTGCATTTCAACTGTTGGAGTAAATGTTTGGAACAGGTTAGATGACAACCTGCAGAACCTTGAGCCGTTTTAAAAGTTTGTACAAAAAGAAAATCATAAACTCATATGCTGAATGCTGAATTGCTTACTTGTTCTTTTTGTTTTGTTTTTGTTCATATTGTATATACTGTTGAATATAGCAGCTCTTTACATTTAGTACAAAAGGTGTAGGCGTCATAAGCTTAGGCTTCTGCCTATTCCTTTTTCAGACTTTGTGGACTTTGATTTGCTTTTGTGGACTTAAGACAGAAATGTCTGAAACAAATAAAGATGATGATGATGATGATGATGATCCCTCAGTGGTCCAGGTAGGCTCCATCGTGGTCCATGGTCGTATACTATGTGCCTTATATTTGTTCTGATACAGCTCAAGATCATTCTAAAACTATTCCGGAAAGCTTCATTTCTGTCTTGTGAATGTGATTTTTTAATGTCGATACTAGCTCAGATGAGTATGTAGTTTCGATAATGCTTTTAGTATCATTAACGTCTGATTTTTTATACTTCTGACACCCCGTACACACTAACGAGAACGCAGAAACCGCAGTTTTCTCCCGGTTTTACATATTGCTGTTTTGCACAAAATGGAATCCCAGGTTGTGTCGCGCTTTTAAATGCAAAACTCCGAGATCTATCCGACTGTCTGCTCTTGTGCTAGAAATGTCAAACGCTTTCCATTCTGTCTGTTTGCCAATTCACAAAAGCCTTACTCCGTCCTCCTCCTCCTCCCTCGCCCGCTGCCCGTGCATTTTGACACGCTCTGAACTTGTTTAGGCATTTGATAACAGGGCTTGTCATTTTGAACCGTGGTCAAAGGGAGTCTGGGTGCAAGCTAGAGGGGGCTTTTGACAGCAGATAAGGTGAGGAGGTGCCTGTACGAATGCTAATGTACAACGAAGAAGTCGCCGGCTCCTTGTAGCGGCATATGGGACGCGCGGCGCAGTCGGATGGGTCACAAGTACAACTTAACCTTTTAACGTGAACTCGCTGATATCTGAAGTATGTTTTAAATTACACAAAATTATCCGTAGGGTTAAAGCGAGGGCAAGATACTGTATGTGTCCCCAATGTGCTAATTCCAGTTAATCATGAAATAGTCCTGGTTGGACACATGGAGGTTAATGAGATGTTAATTAAATGGATAATTGTAAAAGACTGGATGATGCTGCGATGCTGTGTAGGTTCGCAAACTCACAAGTGAAGTCTCAGAAAGGTCCGTTGAAATGAATGCGATTGCCTTAACAAAGAAAGTGCGGTTTAGAAGTGTTTAGATGCGAAAGTGGGCGCGGTTAATAATGGGAAACGCCAACCTACGAACTGTTATACCATGAAAATATGTTGTTTTCAGGTGATACTCTTATGTTCAAGTTTGGTTCGTTCTGATGATGTAAAGTTGCTGTTGTATGAATCATATTGTTCAGCACCGTTATACACTTCACACCTCTGGATGAGTTCCCAAACAGGTGGATTATAACGACGCTTTACGGGTGCGACTGAGGAGGCCGCGATGGACGAGTGCGACCGAGATGTTTGTCACTGCACGACTGAACACTTTGGCGTACGAAGAACGTCAATGTACAGTTTTATTTGCAGAAAATGAAATAGTTATGTCACTCACAAACATAAGATTCAGCACAATCCGCTTCAGTCCCTTTCTGTTTTTAACAATGGACTGAGTCTGGAATAAAGACAAATTGAATATGGCATTTTCAAAACAATAAAAGGTAACATGGTGATCTTAATATGTAAAGTGCTAGCAATTAAAACCCCGTAGAAGATGTAAAATACCCCGTTTAATTACACTGAAACTAGCATGCAACCTGACATTTTGCTAATCAATTTGTATAAGACATTTAAAAACAACTTCAGCAGGCGCCAGTTTAATTTAAAAAGTTAACAAAAAACAAATGAACAGATAATACAATAAAAAGAACAGTAAAACATATGCGTAGTTAGTATTAAATGCCAGGGAGAAGAGGTCGGTTTTCGGTCTAGTTTTAAGTCTGATGTCGTCTTGTCTCTTAGTTTTTATCAGCAGAGCCTCACATACAACGAATTATAGATGCGACCTTAAGCACAACGCCTTAACTGCAAGAAGCTGGACTTTATGACAGAGCTAATGTGCTTGTCCAGTTTGAACACAGAGTCCACAATCTCTCCAAGATTCCTCTCTGCAGGACGACAATAAGAGGACAGAGGGACAGAGGGACAGAGGACCAGTCACACTGTCAGGCCCAAGCAGCGGGTGAGCTTGGCCAAACGTTATAATCTCAGTTTTACTTTGATTTAAATTCAGGACGTTTGTGCTCGGCCAAGTCCGCACATCCCTGAGACAGTCCTGCGGAGCTTGGACTGTGGTCTGGCGGTCATTGGCGGTCACTGGGAGATATATTTGAATGTCATCTAGACTACAAACAATATAAAACTAACATTCTGTCTCATATAACAGTTTAGCGAAGAGATGAGCGATACAAACGGGCTAATTCTGACTGTTTACTCATGTTTATTGATGTATTTTAATGAAGTTACACTATTAAACTAATCAGATCTAGCAAAATAGCGATAATATTTCTACTTTCTTTGTGAAAAACCTCCTCTAGACAAGTTGTATTCTGCTGTTCCAAATCCCCCCAGACTCCTAGACAAGGATTCCCCTATAGACTAACAAGAGTCCCAACTGCTGACAGGGGAAAAGTCTTTACAATAAATGGATCCTGGAGGTTCGTATATCGCACCAGTGAGCAACTTCTCGTAGCGACGGGCGAGCTTTGACTCCAGAGCTTTGAACTTTGCAGAATATGACCATAATTACACCAACACCTATTTTATTTTTAGCACAATTAACAAGTAGTGATTTAGCAAATGGAGAATGTTGTGTCTTCTTTCCCTAAGAACTAAAATAAAGTTCATTACAAAGGCCGATTGTTGTAAATGTTGTAATTACAGAATGCTGATAGCTCAATGAATTATCCAGTGTTCTGTCTTTTTGTTCCTGATGACGAGAGGAGAGGAGGAGGTCAAGTGTTTCTAGAAATACCATAGTTCAGTCGGCTGCGATGATGAGACACGATCAATATAAACCTAAGGGGCACAGATAGGGAAAACTCTGATGGAACGCAATAAATCATTTTGCGACATTGTTTTGGGGACTCGTACCGTACGTTTGAGTAAGTTTAAGCTTAAATCTGTGTTGTAATTAAGTATTTATTTTGTAAATCGTTGACTTTTACACTATTGTGATGAACAGACGTGTGTTGAAAGTGTCGAATATTCCGCAAAACTGACTCTTGTGAGCTTTAAGTCGTGTTATAAAGCTGTTAAACCTCATCAAAAACATACCTCAAGTTGTGTTTTGTTTCATTCACACATGTTTGAGTAATCCTGCATTATTACTTTGTCTACATTTCCAAAGCGCAAAACGGTCTATTCCACCTTGTGATGTCATAAAGTGGTAGTTTTCAAGATAACAGCTATGTTTTATCTTAAATTCAGTAGAGATCGACAATTCCGGGGCTGAAATGATCCAAAAGATTCAAGTGAAGGTGTACGCAGTTTAAAAACACAGCGGAGCACTTCCTGTATCGCCACATGATGACATCACAAGGTGGAACACAGTGTTTCCAGGTCTGTTTTTGATGAGGAAACAACATTATAAAATAGATTTTTTTTTAAACAGCGTAATATGTGCCGTTTAAACACAAGCAGAGCGTAAACTGAGGAGGACACACCTTTCATATTAAACGCGCACTACGTAACATTTCTGGTGAAGGGTCCAGCTTGTTTCCATGGAGATGTTATTCCTCCTTATGGCACTACATACTTACTACCTCTTACAGAAAGGTCGATAGTGCTGCGCTGAATACATTTTCCTTGCCTTGCCAACACAAAGATGAAAGATTACAGCAACATTTTCAGAGCACAGAAGCTTTTTAAGTTAGAAACACAAACTCAAATACCACAAGTCGTATATCGGTTCTAGTACTGGTATCGGTCACTATTAGTCCATTTGTTTGTCGATATTGCTTCTCCATTCTGTGCGTAGTCATGCTTCAGATTCATCTTTTTGAAGTAAAAATGGGAATAGACGACAAACATGTAATAAACTGTTTCATAAACCGTTTTGTTATCATTTTAACAAACGCGAAAAAGTTCCTTTGTGAGATTTGCTTCAACTTAAAGCGCCATATTACGTTATTTTATGATCTATTTTACACTGTTTCCTCAACTAAAACAGACCTAGAGTTGTGTTTTGTTTCATTCACACATGTTTAACACACAAATCCTGCACATTTAGGCTGATTTCTTCTCTCAAACAGAACTGAAAACACTCTGTTCCACCTTGTGATGTCATCATGTGGTGATACAGGAAGTGCTCCACTGTGTTTTTAAACTCCGCACGCCTTCATTTCTAGAAACATTTGGATCATTTCAGCTCTGGAATTGCCAATCACCACTGAACTAAAGGTAAAAAAGGAGCGGTTAAACTTGAAAAATACCAACACTTCATGACATCACAAGGTGGAACAGAGCATTTTGAGGTTTGGAGATGCAGACAGGCGAATAATGCAGGGTTACGTGAACATGTGTGAATGACAAAACACAACTCCGGGTCTGTTTTTGAGGAGGTAACAACATTATAACATGACTTAAAGCTCACAAGAGTCAGTTTTGCGTAACATTGGACCTTTTAGCTACATTTGTGAGTCTATCGATACCAGCAGATAGTTATAGTTAAATATATATCAGTATCGGTATATTACGATCATACTCCCCTTGCCCACATCCTCTTCTCCCCCTGTGCTTCCTGTTGTCCCTCCTTCAGGCACTATCACATTGAGGTCAAGGAGGATCCTATAGCTGCAGAGGAGGCTTTTCTGTCGCCCTGTCCCGGTGTGCAAGGCCAGAGAGTAAAGCACGAGTATGAGTAATGGGACACCGCTTCACAATGTCAGCCAATGTTCAGTCTTAAGTGTATGTAACTTCTAGTAAGGTTTTGTTTAAGTAACTTTTTGCATGGATATTTGCAGTAACTGTAGAACTATACAGCATCCGTGGGTGTGAATAAGCGATTGGTTACGGAAAATAGAAGTGTGGTTCATGAATTGTCATAACAAAGTACTGTATTTTCCGGACTATACTGTAAATCACACTTTTTAGTTTTTTTAGTTTGGCCGGGGGTGCGACTTATATGTGAAATATAGGTTTTTTCTTTGCTATTATGCATTTTTTGGCTGGTGCGACTTATACTCCAGTGCGACTTATACTCCAAAAAATATGGTAAAAGCAATTATCAGGAAACATGGTTGGGATTTTGTTGGTTAAAATACTATATGGAATTTAAATTGAAGTTTTATCCCTCGCTATGACAGTTACCGCGCCTCCTGTTACTATGGTATTGCGTCGTAAAGTAAAGTTTTAAAGCTTTTCCACTTTTTTTTTTTGTTTGTTATACCACTTATTTTGAAGTATAAGTACACAGTCACAGTTACGCTGAAGTAAATTAACTACATGCTATTTATTGTTTAGACCAGGCATGCCCAAACTGCGGCCTAGGGGCTAAATGCGGCCCTCAGAGCAATTTTTCCGGGCCCTCAAGCTTCCTAAACAGTACTTTAAACAATACTTTTTACTGTACATTTCAGACAATCTACTTTAACAAGCCCGTATCAAATATTTAATGTGTCCCACTAAGGATGTAAGCATGAATAAAGGTCTAGTGGTTCAGTCTAACTTGGAATAATAACGCAGATTTGAAGTATTCGCTGTATCGGCGACCAGTCTATGGCCCTCAATCGGCCCTCGGCTTTGTCTGTGTTTTTATATGTGGCTATTAATGAGAAAAGTTTAGACATACAGCCAACTTTTAACCAATTTGATTACTTTTTGATCACTTTACAGTATTTTTTGGCCTTTTGAGAGCATCGCATTGACCCATTTGCTAATATAATTCACCTTTTTTCATCATTTTGTCTGTTTAGATATTAAAATCAACCCAATCAGTGCTTCCTGGCCCAATTTAAGTTTACAACATCATTCTGCAATCCAAAAAGTCTTTAAAAAACATGAATACTGTAGTTATTTCACATTTTACTGATGAACTCCCTTGGTTTTCCGCAGCTAAAATAAACCTCTTTACCACCAGAAAACACCGTAATAAGCACAAATAGTATTCGCTGTTTGAAAATCAATCCAAAGTAGCTTGTTCCATTCTTTAACTGCTCTCATCATTGATCTGGGCCCTGGCTACTTTCTGGCAGATTACAGATGCAGCGAGCCCGCACACATCGCACTAACGCCGCTCTCAACAACACTGGAATAATTTATCGCCTTGTTTTAAATGAGTCGTCCGCAAAGTCGTTTATCAAACATAATAAGGCTGTTTTGAGGAGTATCATGTACAGGCCAGATCTGATTTGTCCAATGTTGAAGACGAAGTGTTGATGACTTGAATGCAAATGAATTAAGTCACCAAAATGAGCCCATAAATCACAATATGGTTTTTGATTATGTTTTGATGAGGCTGGTTTATATTCCGCGGCAGATGGTATAAGTCGGCGGGGCATATTTATAGAGGGATTTTTGTTTAATGGTGCACATGCTCGGAAATGAATGTTTTCTACTCGTTTTTATAGAGCCCCCATTCACTATTGGCGTTATTAAAGGAAATTAGACAGACTTGATTGTGTTCTATATTGTTTTACATTGCATCGTATCGTCAAAGCGCTTTCCTAGCTGGACCGTAATGGCGATAAAGCCTTTCAGGTTAGAAAACAAAACTCACAATTTGACGAACCGATTGAAAACTCTTGAGCTGTGAGAGATGATATACTAACATTTATATCAGTCGGTTTTTCAACACAAAGCCACAAAATGATCGAGTCGTTGTCTTAGGCGTTTTCTGAACAGAGCCTTGTGATTTGAGTCGTTTTAAACAGAATTTAAGCCAGATTTTCTATGACACATGTGACACCAAAGGCCGTTTTTTAACCCTATAGCGTCGTTTGCTTTTGCCGCCGATAGACTCGTGGTTGCGGACTTTCCATTACCAGAACTTTGCAACCATTTGTGCGATCGTGTGAATTCAAACAGCGTCTCAAAGCAGAGGCATGGGGCTCTTTAAGGACTGAGCACATTTTTTAGCCATAAAATCACGTTAAAGGAAGTATCAGGATGTACTTTTGCCTTTTTTCACACAACTACCTCTATTTTAGCTAGTGTAAGAATGTTTGTTTCTGGTGTAAGTGTCAAAGAGGACAAAGAGACTGAAACATAACGTCAGAAGGGTTTGGTTTAATGAGTTCCACACAGGTGAAGTGAATAATGAAGGATAGAAGAGAGTCCTGAGATGTGCATGTTTGACAGCTTTTATAGGGTCTCCAATGCGTGTGTGTGAGGCGGGTCTTCTTCTGATCAGTATAGTGTTACATATTAAGAAACTTTATGCAAAGTTGAACAAGGTGAGTGTTTTATGACCCTCTCAAAGTGTCAAAGTGGGGGTCACACATTCCTTAGTGAGAGGGGCTACAGATAAGGAGTGGCTTTAATCACAAGACCACAAACATTGGTGTTATCTTCTTGTCCACACATCCTCTGGTCTCCATAGCGTCCTGAGGATCCCCCATGTAGTCCATATCCACAGTTCGACACATGTTATTTACCTTAGCATGAGTAAATCAAGATACCAGTTTGAAGTAGTGCTGCATTGGTAGAAAATACCTTAAAATATCCACCCTTATTTTTTCCTTCGACGCATCAAATAACAGATTGGGAGATTCCCGACGGCACCTGCGCTCTGATTGGTCGTCTTCGAGGGACAACATAAGCACATTTACCTTAATGACAGTAACATATTTAAAGAGCCCCATGCCTCTGCTTTGAGACGCCGTTTGAATTTACATGAGGCACAATCGGTCGCGGAGTTACGGTAATGAAAAGTCCACAACCGCGAGTCTATCGGCGACAATAGCATCCGACGATATAGATTTAAAGAAGGGAACAGTAGCTCCGTTGGAAGTGTTTGTCCACTGATCTGAAGTCTGAAGGTTGGCGGTTCAAGTCCCACTCTTGACATAAACAGCATTGGTAGAGCAGTCAGGTGGCAGTTCCTTACCAGTTCCCAAAGATGAATGCGGTTGTTGTGTCCTTGGGCAAGAAACTTAACCCTTTCCAGTGTCTGCGTACACTGTTGTATGAATGTGTGCATGAATGTGTGAGTGGTTCCTTGATGTAAAGCTCTTTGAATGCCTTGAAAGTGGAAAAGCGCTGTATAAAAATGTGACCGTGACCATTTACCACATAATAGCAAATGTGGACATTTCAATAAAACGGCACAAGTCACGCTCTTGACATGGAACGACAGATTATTCACGAATATCTCATGATTCGATCGACTGAGGAGGTTGAGATTGGTACCAGAAGTTAATGGTGTCACACAGCTCTGATTCATGGAAAAAAATAATTAAAAACACAAGAAATAACTTAAAGGTGTAGTGCATAACATTTCTAGTGGAGGTCTGTGTAAACCCTCAGTCGTCCAGGTCTGATCCACAGCAAAAGACGAAGTTTAAATCTGTCAACTGGACAAATCGTTCGGTAGAGTGGAGGGTCCGCTACCTACCTGTCTCCGTGGAAAAGTTATTGATTTATCTAGAATGTTCCACAGTATAGAAACATTAAATCCATCTATCATAAGCAAAACAAGCAGGTTACAGCACAACGTTACATTACAATTCAGTTCTGTGGAGACTTCAGTTCAATTTATTTTTGTAAAGCCCAAAATCACAACAGCAGTCGCCTCTTAGGGTTGAACATTAGAATTGATTTAACCAACAGAAAGTTAGAAAATCAACAATGAAACAGAAACAGACGAGAAAAATAATCAACAGAAAACGAGCAAATGGAGAATTGTCCCAGAACATCCCCTCGTCCTTAGATCCTTCTTCTCAGCATTTGCAGACAGAGAGTTCAGGAATTCTTGTGTTTTTGAGCAATGGAAACACCTAGATGGATATGTTTAATGTCATACCATGGAACATTCCAGGCTGAGCAATCAGATCTCCATGAAGACAAGCTGGTAGCGAATGTTCCACCAGAAAAGTTGCTCCTTCACCTTTCAGACATAATTTTAGAAAGGTGTTGAATTGACGTATTTCTCTGAGAAAAATACGCAAATAACAAAATCGATGTTACACCAACAGTTTCTTCTGGTCTTTTCACTTCTCTAATTATACAAAAAAGTGAAGCTACAGTTTCTCCAAGTTGGAAAATACAAGTTATAGTTGACAAAGGTCAGACAACTAATACAATGCAGATGAGTTTAGGAGCAGTTCAAAGCAACGCTGCATAACTTTCTGGAGGTGGCACGTCGCTGGCATGATTCCACAAAAACAGAGTTAAAACCGTACTTCTCCATGGAAACAGACGTCTTATGCATACTGCGGGACATTACAGCCTAAGGTCACTAAAGCCAGAATGAAGCGTCTCTGTTAAATAAGCGCATTAAGACGTATACGAGTCCTGTTTGACCTCCCTCCATTTGCCTGTCGCTGTCATTAACCATCTCTTTCTCGCTCCCTCTCTTCTAATTTCTTTCCTCTCGTCTCTCATCCCTCTCTCTCCTGGCAGCGTGCGTCGGCAGAAAGGAACCAATATCATTTGCATTCTTAATGAGTGCTCTTTACAAAGCCACGGCGCTGTGACTGCACTCTGCTGCTATAACAATAAACAACACAGACTATGAGTCCTCTCTGCACTTCCCTAATCACCCAACATAAGGTCAATGCCAACATGCGTTTTCCATCAACTAAAAACACGATCTTTTCTGCAATGTTTCATCCTGTAAAATGAATGTCAAACAAACTTTAGCCTGTGTACTCATGAAGCTAGTTAGGAAGATTTCAAGTGCCGTTTCATCTAAGGCTGGTGATGTCTTGTGACGATCTATTATTTTAGGGAAATAATCGACTTTTCAGAGGTTTTAACCATGTTTTAGTTGTTTCCCTTCACATTTACCCTCTAGAAATTGTTTTTGGAGTAACTTGTGCACGTGAATCTTATTTTCAAGCTTATTTTCAAGACGCCACATCGCCGACCAATCCCCGTTTTCACCGCCACTGGCACACACCCACTGCTCTGTACTTGTTTCGTTCTGCAATTTTATTTTCTTCATGGTGGTACGCGTAGGATTTGGCAGCAGTGCGTAGTTATTTTGGCACAAATGGAAAAAAATAAAAATCTGGAACATGTATCTGTAGGAGCTAGCGTGATCTGGAGCTATCTGTAGAGGCTAGCGTGATCTGTATCTGTCCGTAGGAGCTAGCGTGATCTGCAGCTATCCGTAGGCTAGCGTGATCTGGAGTTGTCCATAGGAGCTAGCGTGATCTGCAGCTATAATAAGACGTACTTCCTAATTATCGGGTAGGAGCTAGCGTGATCTGCAGCTTTCTGTAGGAGCTAGCGTGAACTGCAGCTATCTGTAGGAGCTAGCGTAATCTGCAGCTGTCTGTAGAAGCTAGCGTGATCTGCAGCTATCTGTAGAGGCTAGCGTGAGTTGGAGTTGTCCATAGGAGCTAGCGTGATCTGCAGCTATAATAAGACATACTTCCTAATTATCGGGTAGAAGCTAGCGTGATCTGCAGCTTTCTGTAGGAGCTAACGTGATTTGCAGCTATAATAAGGCGTACTTCCTGATTATCGGTCAATAAAACGCTTTTCAATTCAGTGCAGGCAGCACACAGCGGACATATTTTGACCACATGAGCTGCTCATACAGTAGCGACAGCAGCTCAGTTGGTGGAGTGCCTGTCCACTGATCTGAAGGTCGGTGGTTCAAATCCCGCTCTCGACATAAACGTCATCGATACAGTGGTCAGATTCAGTGACCTGCAGGTTGGCGGTGTCATTCTAGCTCCCGTAGATGAATGTTTAACCCACTTTCCCCCCAATGTCTGTGTACTCTGGTGTATGAATGTGTGAGTAGTTCCTTGATGTAAAGTGCTTTGAGTATTTGGACACATTTTGGTCAAATACATGTAAAAAAAAATCGGTTACTGTCCCTCTAAGAACCAGCTGTAACCATATTACAACTTTAATAGCTAGTTTTGTACAGCCATTACTATTTATGGTCCACCACTGTCCTTTTTTAAGGACATTATTGAGATACTGAACATTTGTTTTCACCCCTGCGCTTTGCCCAGAGATCACCATTTTGCCCTTGCCAATCTGTGTCAATTGTTTACAAAATCCCATCCACAACTCATTATATCGCTTGTCTGCCGTTTAAAAGTAGTTAGGGCCAGGAAAACACTGCAAATTAGGGCTGCAAAAATGTGCTCCAAACGTTCATGATGTCCTTCGGGAGAAAGTTTAAAATTTACTAAAGAAAACCAAGTGACTCATGGGGAACAAACAGTGCAGTGTAGTAAACATCATTCTAACATTTGAGTTTTGTGGAGCCAACAAGCAGCTAATCTTCACGGGATTAAGTGTTAAGATCTGCATCGTCTACAGTTCTCGCGTTTTTTAGGCTAGACTCAGCTGTGTCCAGAAAAACCTGAATGCCCTACATTTACAATTCAAGTATTCAAATGTGGCTTTGTGTAAGAAAGTTTAACCTTCAACTCATTTAAATCACTTTTTGAGCTATGCATTTGAATCGGATTATATGAGAATTAACACTACGGGAAAAAGTCATTCTTCATTTTACGTTTTCATCCATGTGCAAGGGTATATTTACGATGTTGTACTGGCATTTTACGAAGTATTTTTATGAATACAGCAATTGGAGGTTGAACACTTGGATAATTGTATTAATTAACATGCAGTACTTCCGTTTTTTGTGTACAACTTTAGGATTCTGTTGTACTTTTACAATAACGGACGCTGGACTTTCTGCAGCTAGTTTTACAACAGCAACGCATTTTTTACAGTTTTAAAGTAACTTTTCCGATGGACGGGAGGGTCAGCCACTAAAAACGATGTAATTACTTCGATATAAATGCCAAAAATGTTCCACAGTTTGATATTTAACTCATCTAACATGCATTTACTTCATTAGAGACGTTTTATTGCTAAGAAATACCTTGAATAACACGCATTCTGACTGCGCGTGGGGTCGCCTCTCCGCAGATCTGACCTATAACTTGTCCTTTTGGTGTCGCCTACTTGTCTCAGATGTGCAGATAGATACGCTTAATGCTGTATTGTGAAATATTTATAAAGCAAGGGTGTTATATCAATAAGTAAAGCCGCATTTCCCTTCCACGCAAGTCAAATTATCTCGGAAATAAATAAGTTAAACGTGTAAAAATATAACGTATCCAGGGAAAAACAGAAAAAGTCTTTATGATCCAGTAAAGGAGTCGAGTTCGTCCGCACAAGAGCCGCTCTGACCTTGCCGTGTTGTAATTAATCACCCGGATGTGTCGTGTGGCGTTGGACCTATTTTAGAGACACGCCACTTTATACACTGTTGTCTTTTGGACTTTAAGACTTGGAGAAGCGTTCTGTGACAGTTGGGACCGAAGGGAATTGTTCTGACTATAATTTATCTATTTCCACCACTATGAATAATTTAAGGCGTCAGGCTATTTTAGTGGGGTTTTGTGGGGCCTGGCAGTGGAGCTAGCAGCGTGCGGGCCAACTGAATCTGAGTACAGGACTAAGGATCGTAATGGCTACAATTATGCACTCATTTGGCTGCCAGTCTCTTTTCTATCTGCCTATTTGAGATTATCTGCTCTATGGCTGCTCAACCCCAGACAAAACTCAACCAGCACCTCCATGTTTCTTAATTAGCGAGGTGGGGAACTTTAGTGTGACGCCAGCACTTTTCTGGAAGGATTCAGTTAGAACAATGAGATGAATGTTTGTGACTTATTTGTTGAATTTTTATGCAGTGTCCTAATGAAGAAAGTATTAAATCGCCAAAGAATTATATTAGAATTTAGTTTAAATGAGCTAATTCAAGTAATACAGTTGTCCATCGCTATAGCGCAGTTCACCTTTTGCGGATTTTTTGTGTGCAATTTTTCATGCTTTTTTACATCGTATGAACGTGCATCGTGTTCTTTGTCCTGATTGGCTGTTGGACTGTAGACCATTGTCCATCAGTCTCCTCCGTGCCGTGTCTCCTGTACAGTACAGAATGTGTTCAGACAAATTTACATAAACGTTGGATCGCAGTGTGACTCTGAAGTGCTGTATGTTTGCAACTTTTCTCCCTGACAAAACCTGCAATGTCGATGAAGCGTTCTGCACCGACAAAGACGCCTACGAAGGTTTTTTGAAATTTGAGAGAGTTTAAACGAGAGAGAAATGTGAGAAAATGTTAATGCCTGTGTGAGAAAAGTGTATAAAGTGTGTGGTGAGGGGTTTTACAGACAAAAACATAAAGAATAACTGTAAAAAATAAACCTGATACTTCGTGGATTTCGCTTATTGCGGATTATTTTTAGAACGTAACCCCTGCGATGAACAAGGGACCACTGTATACAAATTCCATATTTTTTGTTTTTTGCTGAATTTGCCCCTAAATATAAAATCACACGTCAATATTATGTAAATGGTCAGATTTTACATAGCGCTTTTCCACTTTCAAGGCAGTTTACATCAAAGAACCACTCACCCATACTCACATATTCATACACCAGTGTACGCAGACACTGGGGGCAAGGTGGGTTAAGTGTCTTGCCCAAGGACACAACAACAGCATTCATCTGTGGGAGCTGGAATCACACTGCCAACCTGTGGGTCAGTGGATAAAGACTCTACCAATTGAGCTACTGTCGCCCAATGTAATGGCTGTTCCCCTTGAAAAAAGAGATGATGCGTTTGAAGGGGCTTTAAATAAATACATAAATAAATAAAACACATGTGAGTAAGTATAAAGTTAGCTGTTTTGTCCCTGAAGGGAATTTTGTCCTCCGCATTTGACCCATTTTTTATTGCACCTGGGAAAACCTCTCCAGATCTTGAGTCAAGCTTGATCAGGACTACCTTAGCTTGAAGATTTTGAGCCTATTTTGAGTCAGTGGAGGGAAAAACAGGAGGAAAACCCACTCAGACTTATCAATATTTAGTTTTGAATTGCTAATCACTACAACAACACATGGATAAAAAGAACAATCACTGCGTAAGAACAAGAGTGACAGGTCTGACAGTCCGACATGGCACGTGCGACATACAGTACGGGAGACTACTTTTATAATGCCTGTTACCGTCTTATTCTTACCTGACAGGAGGTGAGATATGGGACTCAGACTGATCTCAATCCCATTCCTCCAATCTGTCGCCGTGGTGACAAAAAGACACTAATCAGATAGTGTCAGGCCACTGCTGTCGCACCATTTGACATGCTGCTCAGCGCGGACAGATAGGTTTCAATGCAAAAAAAGCAGTACTTGAACTCGGTTATATTGGGGCCGACCTGAGGGGCTGGACTTTGACAGTGGTTCATGGGAGAGTGGCTACGCTTCAACAGCTCTCAAAGTTAACTTTCACTATAAATAAAATACAGTGCCTTGCCCCGGTCCAGCAAAGCAGAAACTTGACATGGAGTATGACAAGGGCGTTGCAGAAGTTATCTTTGATTTACAGTTTTTTATTTTTTTATTTTCTATTTTACTTTATTATCGGTAAGGCTAAAACAATGATAAGGTCTGTAAATGGCCAAAAACCCTAAATTTAGCATACAAAATGACAATTATAACTGTTCCTATATGAGCTACTTTCCCTTGAGCGATTGCGGCTGTCACTGCTGAGAAATATCTAGTTTGGCTTGTATCAATTTGAAAGGCAGCGTCCAGCTCAATGAATGTTTTTCACATTCAGAAATGGTCGGCCAGGTTAACTGCATACAGTAGACTTCATTCAAGGTGATGAACAAACCCGCTCTTATATGGAGTTTTATACAAATTCTGAGTCTTGCTAATGAAAAAACATGCATTCAGCAGGTTCACTACTCCGCAGATCTGACCTGTAATATATATGACTTGATGTTACCTGCTTGTCTCCATGGAAACAGATATCTTTAATGCGATATTACTGGCTCAACAATAAAACTTGATAGCTTTTATATAAAGTTCTATACAAATTACGAATGTTGATAATGTATTTTAACACTTGTCCCAGTTGATAAAAATACTCCGTCTAATCCTTTTTTTAAGATCAAAGTAGAGTTGCTGTCAGTCTCTTCCATTGTTGTGGAAAACTGCCTCCGTAATCAGCCTCGGGTCGGACTTATAGACCCTTGACTGCCCTGCGCTAGTCCCCGTTTAGTCACGGTGTAACGCAGGTTTGTGAACACTGCCTATTTTAAAGCTTGAAAAATATTTGAAGATGTCGAACTTTGTTTCTCAAAAACTTTTTAATTCTCTGTCAAGTTGTCTCAGACTTTTTATTGATTTTAAAACAAATCCCACAATCCCAGAATCTGTACTATTTCATAAAAGCATGTTTTTATTCCCATTTTGTGTTTGTTGCACTGAAAAACTTGCCTTTTTTACTTTGAGCGGGCTTGCATCTCCACAAACCTGTCTCTTATTCAGGCTAGGTTAAGGCTTCGTTCTGCTTGTTTTGATGGAAATGCTCCTTTCGCTATAATCTTCTACAGTATGGCATAAAACGTATCTATCGTCATGGTTTTAACTTTCTATTTTCACGGAATTATGCAGGTGACATGCGGTGCCACGTCTAGAAAGTTACCTTTAAATCAATTATGTGACCCACCTCTGCGCCCGTCGCTTTAATACTTGCTGTAATATTGTCATTCTAATCTGCTTCATACTCAGCCTGAACCATTTGCCTATAACCTTTTTATATTGCATTAGGTTCTTCCCGGGAGAATAAGGTTAGCGTCGAAACTAGCGAGCCCGTGTCACGTTGTTGCCCTGTACACACACATACACATGCTTATTCCTCTCTCTTCTGTAGGCATCACGGGTCAGCCATCTTGACATGATTTATGGAGCTTCCTCTGAATAAATAATCCATTCCAGTCGTGGGCTTTGGGCAATTAGAGATACAGAGGACTGGACCGGAGTGATGTAGTGAGGACTGTGGAGGAGAAGGCAAACGAGATGGGATGGGAAGATGGAGTGTAGGAGGAATGAAGGAGAAAATAAGGTGAGAAGATCTAGGTGTAATAGAGTCAACAAAGAGATGTGTCTGTCAGTGCGTTTGTCAAGTGTAGTCTCCAGAATCAACCTTCAGAATGTGCTGTGTTATAAGGCGGATTTTCAGTTTCGTTGGTTTGTCAACAATAATCGAATAATTACGGATTTATATAGTTCTTTTTCGAGACGATTTACATTACAAGGGACTGTGACGTCACCCATAGTGTTCAGCTCCAGTCAAATGAAGCTTGTTGAGGCTAGAGCAGTTATCACGTCAAATTTGAAGTCGAGTTTCATATCTGGAAAGTCAACCGTGAGTATCAAGGCAAGCAGCAGCGTTCTGTATGTACCGTGTTACCACTCGTTTGGAAAGGCCAGTGAGCATTCCATTACAGTAGTCTAACCTACTGGAGACAAATGCATGGATAAGTCTCTCCAAGTCTGGTTTAAACAGTATACTTTTTATTTCTGCATTGATTTTTAGATGGTAAAAAGCTGCACATGTTATTGATTGGATGTGGCTGTAAAAGTTCAACTCTGAGTCCATTATTACCTGTAGATTTCAAGCCCGATTTAAAGGTTTTAGAGAGAGAGACTGGAGGTGACTGCTGACACTTTCTCTATGTTTCTGTGGGCCAAACACTATGATTTCAGACTTGTCTGAGTTTAGCTGGAGAAAGTTGTTTTGCATCCACACACTGATCTGTTGGACGCAGTGACAGAGTGAATCCACTGGTCCATATTCACCTGTTAGTGAGACATAGATCTGAGTGTCATCTGCAGAGCTGTGGTACGACACATTATTGCTGAGTATTAACTGGTCTAACATGTAGAGATTGAACAACAGGGGTCCTAGGATTGACCCTTGGGGCACCCCACCGCTCAGGGTCATTTTATCTGAGACATAGTTCCCAATTTCAAAGTATTTTCTGTCTTCTAGATAGGACTTGGACCGATTTAATGAATTACCAGAGATGCCCACCTAGGCTTCTTGTTTCTATAAGAGGATCCCATGATTGACAGGGTCAAAAGCAGCACTCAGATCTAACAAGATCAAGACTTTGCCTGCATCAGTATTCATATGGATGGCATTAGTCACCTTGATAAGAGCAGAGTCAGTGCTGTAGTGGGGTCTAAAACCAGACTGGAAAACGTCAAAGGAGGTTTGATGGAGAAAGTTAAGAAGCTGTTGGGACAGAACTTTTTCAACATAATGATCCGTGGGTTTCATAAATTATAACTATAGCAAGCAAAAGCACAATATGTCTTCTTTAATACTCCTAGGCTGAAAAAAGTCTTGCTGAATTTGCTATACCGTCAGTATGAGGAAAAATAAGAAACTGAAACTGCTGCATGGGACCAGCACGAAATATACTCTTCTTCATGTGGCCTAGGATACTATTCTACGCAGATAATACCACTTAAAAACTATTGATTATAAATAAGTTTGCTTTACACTTTCCACCAGAGCTCATAAACCCTACAAATCTATACAATCCTGCAACGTATATATTTAGTCTATTGATTCTGGCATTGATATTGTACTTATCTAGGAGTCCCGCTTGCCTTTGGGAGACTGCAATGTTCCATCAATAATGCATATTAGGTGGGTGTTTACAAAGCAATGATGCAAATGAGACCCAGCTAACACCTGGCTTGGTTCAAAGGTACACAGATGGAGGTGATACCGCAGCTAAGGCCGCGAAAGAAGAGTGGAGGGTTAGATCAAGGCCGGGACATTTATTGTTGCTCGGAGCCTAATGAAAAGGAAGCCACGTGGAGGGAAAAATGAAAGAGCCTATGTTGTGTGAAGTGTGCACTTTAGATATGCGTTTGACTCCTGATTAGCATTTCAAATAGATAGGGCGTATAAAGGCTGCGAGCGGGGCCAATGTGTTATGGTTGCTAGCACAATAAGAGGCTCAAAGGGCAACGTTATATAGGACAAATGCTAAAGAGTTGTGTACGGTTCAGTGTTTGCAGTTCAAACGTATCTCCCCACACCTCATGGTAGCGTATTAGATTGGACAAACTAGCGCTATTTGATGCACATTATACTGCAAGTCAGTTCATTGAAGGTTGCATTGAATTCAGCGGTTTGCCTTGTTATTGTAGACAGATGCAATTATACTGTTTGCCAAAAGAAAAAAATAGCGTGTTACATCTATTCCAGGAAACGTGAACAAGGATTACAAATGGATTACGGGTGTTAGCTGCCCCGCTATTCAGCCTATTGCCTGGAAAATCGCAAAAAATTAAGTAGTAAATAAGACCAGATATGCCAGTAACCAGTATTGTCGATGAGCTCTGATTTTGAGCGAAGACCGCGAGAAAAAATAATAAAATATAACGCCAGGACATGTAAAAATAATATGGCCCTGCTCTAAACCATATAGGAAGTCGGCCATATTGGATCAAACCTGGGAATGACAAAAGTGCACACCGTCGTACTTAGGACATCTCCTCGCACAGTTTTCATCGCAAACACTTAAAATTTGGCCAGAAGACACTAAACCCTTGTGCTATTAAAGATTATCAATTACATTTGGAATATGACTTTGGATGTGGTCACGGAGAAATCTCAAAAGACAAAAATTACGCTTTGTCGGTCTGTGACATTGCGAGCAAACACATTTCTTTAAAAATGCATTTTACTTATTTTTCTTAACCTTGATTCTTTTTAGATCAGATTCTTATTTATTAACATTTGAGACAGACAGAATAAATCAACCATCTTAACTGCCTTGCTTACTAAATCAACAATTGTGTGTTTTTGAGCTAGTTAAAAAAAATACATTGAATCAATATCTTAACTGGAGAAAACGTTTATGAATTGAGATCATTTTTGTAAATCCACCAATGCACCAACCAGCTCCAGACAAGAATGACATAAGCTGTACCGCTCCATAAGCTTTAGGACGCGCGCCGACCAGGGAAATCTAGTTTGACAGATCTGACAGTTATTAATTCTCATTTGCCAATAACCATTAGCCCTCCCAGTCATCTCACGGCTGCTATAGAATATCATATTTGTGGTTTGGCGCAGCGAGTGTCCCGTGTATATAGCACTACCTCAAGTGTTTATGTGAAAAAGATAGTCCCTGCCTCATCAGCGTTTACGCAGACCTCATTGCACAGAAATTACACAGTGAGCCATTTCTCAGCGTCTCATTTGGGATGACAGCGGCATAAAGTATCCAAGTAATCAACATTTTATGGAAGTTTTTTGGAGTGCTTAAAGGTGCGCTATGGAACTTCTCTGGTGGAGGGTCCGCTACCTCCTTGTCCCTTTGTTTTTCCACATTCAACTTTATGCATGTTTTTCCAAGGTATTTTTGAACAATGAAACATGATTGTGAGTCTTTTTAATTGACAGGAATTGCACCTTGAATAATTACACCCCTTTGTAATACAATAATAAACCAATAATCTCGATCGAGACAGATAGAGGGATAATTCCACCATCGAAAACTGATCTATCCCCAGTTACACAGTGAAGAAAACCTATTGCGTCTGCTTTATAGCTATAATCAATGACACCCGTGGATCTTTATGTTATAATTTGCATCTTTTAAGTCGCAATATTCATCTAAAATGACTTAATAAAATAAATAAATCCGCTGACTTCCACGTTAGAAAACCACGGTGCCCAGTGAGAGCCGATGTCGCCGTAAACATCATCACAACTAAGAGCTGCGTAGCTGTCGGCTTTTTCTATGAATAGCTGCAGATCGCACTAGCGAATGGCGGATTTTTAAAAAGATTTGTACCAAAATGACTACGCAACGCTGCCAAATCCTACGCGTATTCTCGGTTAAGAAAATACAACTGACAAACGAAGTAAGTGAGTGTATGCCGTGGTGGTAAAAAACAAAACAAAAACGGGGGCGCCTTGAAAGTAAGCGATTAAAAGATTGCTTAAACGTGCACGAATCGCTCCAAAAATAACTTCGAGTGGGTAAATGACGAGGGGAAAAAGCCACAACATAGTCCAAGGCTCTGGAAAGTTGATTTTGCAGGATAAGTCTGCTTGAAATCACGGATAGTGTTGAGTACTGTGATGTCATGCGAACTGAGCCTATTAGCAGCAATTCTGGGACGTTATATTACCTTTTAATGTACACTCTTAAAGGGTTTTGGTTATCTTCTGATCTCCCATTGATGAAAAAGCTCCTCAATATCTTACGTTTTACTTTCGTTCAGTTACTGCTTCCAAACGGATTATTACAAACCGGTATTTCATAACCATCTGGCCTCTGAAGCTTCGATTGCATCACTAAGTCATTTAGTCCAATCAGTTCATTTCAAAGCTATTTATTTTTTATCTTGTATCTTTTTACGGTGCTCGATGTAAAACTAAGATGTGTTCTGTTATAAATGAAGCTACCAGTACTGGAGAAATTGTTATTCGGGGAGAGGAGCTTCACAAATTCTCATGTTTATTTAAGCGTACCATGGGTTAAAGCAGCAAAAACATTTAGTGGAAAAGGACTGTCTGTGCTTGTTTTTTAAATGGGTTTACTCAATTTTGTTCTTCATTTATTGAACAGAAAGACTTTTGAATAAAGATTTTGACCTTACAGAGCAAATAGTTCCTGGTAAACCAATGGGAGGTCGCATTTTGATTTCATAATATTTTTGTTTGAACAGGATTAAGTGCACCTTAAAAAAAAAAGAAAACTGAAGGTCAAACAGGATGAGAGGCGTGGGTCAGTCATTACCAGTCTGTAAACACGCACATAGCTTGGATTTGCATGATTTCTGATGACTTTACATTCACGTACATTGCATAAAAGCTACACTACTGGACTTTTTTTGGTGCGGGGGGCAGCTACCATGGAGATATTTTAGCTTTGCCTGGAATTTTCCACAGTATTTCCATTTTGTCTTAATCATTTACAGGTTTTTATTGCTCAAAAATACCTTGAACGCCACACGCTATCACTGCCTCTCCACTAATTTGACCTGTAACGTGGCTCGGTGAAGTCGCTTACTTGTCTCCATGGAGATAGTTGGGGTTATTGGCGAACTGTGGAACATTCTGAGCAAAGTATTGACATCTTCATGAAGACAGGTAGGAGGCGGACACACCAGAAAACCTGCATAGTGAACCTTTGCATCTTTACAGTCAATAGTTTCCTAATTTTAACCTAAACCCTCACCTGAACCTAAACAAAAGTACATGCTAATATTTCCTGAATTTTATGGCTAAAAAAGAAAAAAAAAAAAGCCTAGGCGAGAATGGTTCATGTCGAATTTGCAAAGATATAAAAAAATATGTCTGTGTAACTGCGTAAGTCCTGATAAACTGACATTTTAACATGACATACATTTAAATTTACCTTGTCGCGGGCCACATAAAACGACATGGCGGGCCGCATATGGTCCCCGGGCCTTGAGTTTGACACATGTGCTTTAGGGTTAAGTAAAAGTATTTAAGTACCTGTTTAAAAATGTACTTAAACAGTAAATTTCTTGCTGATTTTGAGATCTAATGAAGCTTAAGATGTAGGTCTCAAGCAATAATGAAAAAATACTTGTACTTTTCAGTCCAGTTCAAAAATGTAGTAAAGTAGAAAGTACAGATACCTAAAATGTATACTTAACTACAGTACTTTACTTTGTTACATTCCACCACTGACTTATTGACACCCATATATTAACTTTAAACCATGTAGATCTAATAATAAAAGATTTAGGTCATTGTAAGTCCAAATAATGTGAGTGTGTGCACAGGTTTTAGTTTAACTGCTACGATAAATAACCACACACCCACACACACACACACAAAATACACCTAATACAACTCACTTTTGTGTAGAATTTCACCAAAACAGCATCCTATTGGTACGTTTTGTTGTGTCCTCTTGAGTGCACCTGTGGCTTTGATATTCATGACACCTTTATGTTCTATTTCAGGGCCATTGTGCTCGTCTTATTGGCCTGGTCTGACCCTCACCCTGTTCACGCTCCTCCGACCAAATCTTTTTTTAATCAATTTGACATGAATGGTCTCAAAAAAAAAAAAAAAAAAAAAAAAAAAAAAAATCCATAAAATAAAATACAAAAAAAATTAAATAAAAAATATAGAGATAAATAAATAATTAATTAAATAAATAAATAAACAGAAAAAAAACATAAAAACAAAAAATGCCTTTCTAGATAGATAAAATTAATTAAAATAAAATAATAAATACAAATGTAAGGGATAAAAATAGCCATAGAACGCAGATCATAACTTAAATCATACAGGGGCCTGGTTAATACTTGGATGGGAGACCAGTAGGAATAAGCAATACCTGATATCAAAGTGGAGCAGCAGTGACTCTAGTGCATACTGTGCTTGTGTCCTCGGGCAAGACACGTCACCCAGCTGACCTAGTATGAATGTGGTGTGTGCGTGAGTGTTGGTCGTAGCCAGAGAGGCTGATGGCACAGATTTGCAGCCTCGATTCTGTCAGTCTACCTCAGGGCAGCTGTGGCTATAGTAGATTATCACAAACTGAATAATGCAAATAAGCAATTCATATTATGATTTCATACGTCAACTAATTATTTTATTAGGGTGACAGTAGCCTTGAAGGTAAATGCGATGATTTACCATTTATTACTACATGTGTTTAATATATTTATTTACACATTTTCAACTTACAAAAATAAAAAAACAAAAACAAAGCGAGGGACCTGTCCACAAAAACAGCACCCATGTCCGTTGTCAATCACAAAAACATCAAAAGATAATTTCACACAAAAAAAACTTGACCATCAGACACATGAGCCAGAAAACTACAAAACTAGATATTAGCATTTTAAGGATTTACACAGGACAACAGCAGCAGCAGCAGAGTATTTAGTATTTGTTAGTTAAAGAATTGGAACTGAATCATGAGTTTAAGCTGCATTGTTTAATAAAAAAAAAGTTTCCTGGAACTTTTCTGTATAAAAAGTTGATTTTAAATGAACTCTCATGCAGCTGTATTCTTATGAGTGCAGTTTGGGTCAAATTATAGAGATATTTCATAGTTTTAGAGCTTTTGCCGCGCTCCCTTTTTAGTCCAAAGAGTGTCATCTGTTCTTCCATTCATTTTTTTCAATAGATTATTTTTCCAAGACCATAGTTTAGTCTGTTTTCACACCTGACAGTTTCATAGGGACAGGACAAGGTGGCAATTGAAGTACTGAAACATGCCCTTGGGACTTTAAACCGGGACGAGGGGGCCTTTTTACTCTCATGCACCTGGGATACTGTCTTAAAGAAGTCGAACTGCAGATGGCGCTGTCGTCCTGCCTCTACCAGTAAGACGGCATCACGAGACCACTCTGAGGAACCAATCAAAGTCTTTCGTGAACTGAGATTTCGTTTTAGTCGACTATAACACGAGTCTAGAAGAGTTAGGGCATCCGGGATAAGTGTTGCTGACAGGAGCGGATTTTAAAGTTTTAGATTTACAGCTCCAACCTTCAGCTTTAGTTCAGCCCCTGTTGATGTTTTGAGTCCGGTTCATGACGCGTCCTGTGCTCCTAATGTCCGGAGACAAGTCGACTGGACGTGAGTCATTATCCAGTCCACTACAGCCCGAGAGCGTGTTATTACTGAATGTAACTAGTGCCCGTCTGCTGTTCATTTGTACATTTAAATTGATGCAAAACAGTTTAACGCTTTGTGTAGGCTCAAAATGAAAACATGATTGGCTCGGCTCTATCCAGCTGTTGGAGAAATGCTGATGTTTACGAGGACAATGCCGTCTTTGTCATTATGGGGGTGGGCTGGGGGTAGGTCAACAGTAATAGACCTTTGAACAGCCACTGGTGAAAAGGATGGCGTTTGACTTCATATTAATATTGCATTAATGTTGTCTGTGTTTTCATTTGCCTCAAGGTTGTTTTGCCTGATTATTAAATGAGGGAAATTGGACTGCAGTGTAAATGTACCTATTTAAACACTTTTTATATTTATAGTTAAGTTTCAGTCCAACAAAACAGACACAAAATGACGTTATTCACCCTCATTTTTAACACTTTTGGTTAGTGTTGTCTGTCTTGGTGTATTTCTGAGTAATGCCTTTAATGAGTTGTGACAAGTATACTTTACTTTTCCCATTATTTTGAGAGAAAAGCACAGATATCTTGTCCACAAATGCACAGAGCACCTACCGTCTGTCTGTTTTTTTGACAAACTAGGTCAGTCGGCGTTGGCACTTTGCCTTTAGCGTCCAGTCAAACCTCAGTGCTGCTCTGTCATTGGTCCGCCAACCAGCGGGCGGTCTCTGTCACACCAGCGGGACCGTGCCGAGATGGATTGTTCTGTGTTTGTGAACTCATAAATATTGCAAAAATCCATATAGCTGTGCAAGTTTAGACTGGACACACTATTTGGGAAACTGAGCCGCTGGCCACAATGAAAGAAACTTGAAAAAAAAAGAGTCTGAGTTTCATCAGATGTTATGTCAACAAAATATATTTATTCAATTATGTCGCTGCTTTGAAAACAAATTGCAAAGGGGGTGTTATTACAACTAAATACACGATTAGAAGCAATAACCCCTTTTCACATATTTGCTTCATCTCACACATCCATGTTTAAACAGACTTAAACAGCAGCTTTAGTTATTCTCAAAATTGGGAAACAATTCCATTTAAACACACTAAAAACAGTGGCTCTGTGCTTCAGCTCGAACACATCCAGATGGACAATCAGAGCAACAAGCAAACACCAACTCAGCCAAGAAGCGAGAACGACGCGCAGACTTCACGCTTTCACACAGAAACCAGCTCCACCAAGAGTGTGTTTGATTTGTGGCTTGTTGACTTGACAACCATCTCCTTGACGTGTCCTTCACGCTAACTATGGTGGTCTGATCTGAATGATTATAGTAACAGTGTGCGTGCTGGGGACAAGGAGAAGAGCAGGGTCAGGACGAGAAAGGAAAAGAATGAAGGAAAAATGGGAAAGATGCAGCCTTTGAAGAAACAGTAGTGAGTGTAGTGGCTTGTTTAATTATTGCAATATACATTTTTGTCTTAAAGAACTATCGATCACGGGTTACTTTACGCCAAGTTGCAAGTGTAACCTTCTTTCTGTAGGGTTCACCTCCTAGAACACCCTGCAATGTTCCACAGTATGACATTAAACAGCTTTTTAGACGTTTCTATTGCTCAAAAATACTTGGAAAATATGGACTTTTTCTACTTTCCACAGATCTGACCTGTAATTTTATGTAACTTTAATACATTCCAGGCAAAGCAAGATAATCACCACAGAGAAAAGCCAAAAAAAAGCCCAACAAAAAACAACCATATTTGAGTGACATTTATTCACCAGCATGTAAACGTTGAGCACTTTTTCATCCTGCTATGAATCATGTTTTAAAATTATGACTATTACTGCTATTACAAAGAAATGACAGGAGAAGTAAATGGGCCAAATGTGTTATTTCTGACAGTTTTACACAAACCAAGCTGATTCCAACCATAAAAGCCTCAATCTGCTGGAGTCATGTGCAGAGGGGAAGATTAGGAGCCAATATCAGAGTGTCCATCACTGTCTGCTCTGTGTCCTCTGTCTGATTACCTATTCACCACACACACACATCCAGACACTTACACCAGGCAGCTCCAGATAATGTAGGGATAAACACCTCTAATACTGTGTGAAAGCCAAATCTGTATTCTGAAAACGCGCTGGGGGGATAGTGAAGAACACATTTGGACAATATGCATAGGCTGACGGTAATATCATCTGTATAATGTGCAAATAAGTGATGGAGTGTTGATATTATGGTCCGGGTGTGTTCTAGGGATGGGACTTTTGGCTCTTTTATGGGATTTGAATCTTTTGGATCGGTTCAAAAGACGGCCCCTTTTTATGTTTATTAATAGAAACTGATGTGTGAGCTAATTTTAACAGGACCAAGGCTCAGATGTGTTTAAAATGGTTCAAACTCAGAGTAAGAGTGAGTTTTCCCTTTAAAATGATGCGTAATTGAAATAAAACGTTGCACTACAATATGTTTTTTGTGCACAAATCTAACTCGTGTCGCCTGCTTTGCTTCTGTGCTGATTCTTGTGTCGCATCAGTGTTAATCTTTATAAAATCGCATAACAATTTTCACATTAAGTAACTGCTCAAAAGAGTTGGCTCATTCACGAAAATCACAAATTCCAATTTAATACAATTTTGATTTTCTTTTTGAATTTTCCATTTCAATCTGTTCCAATTTTTGCAATTTTTGTGTTGTGTTTGTAATATCTCAGTTTGGTTTGAATTGGTTGGGATCTCAGTCTCTTTCATCTTTTTCCTTCCTGGGCAGGTAATGCAAATCTTTGGTATCCTATGGTGCAGTGTTTTGCTAAACCCTTAATTGGTTGGAAATGGCTGAAAAACAAACGAAACACACACACACACACACACACACACACACGGATTGCAGTTAAGTAGTACTGGCTCATCTCCAGTTTGTAGTAACATTTAACTGCAGAGCAAAAGAAAAATTCAAATCTGTCAACTGGATAAAAAGTTGTAGGAGTGAAGACGTTTCGCTTTGTCATCCAAGTCGTTTCTTCTTCAGTTCTGGTCAGATTACTGCTGGACACTGACTTATATCTGTCTGATTTGAGGAGCTAACGACACTGAAAAGACGCTAAAGAAGTTATTTTTGTTAGGAAAGACAATCCTTCCTTGAGCAGAAATGAGGGCCTGAGTCACAATCTCTCACCGATGTACAACTCTATCCTCAGACCCAAAACAAACAGGAACAAAGAGAACAATATGCGGCCATTAAGGTTGAATAGGGCCGTTAGTTGTTTACAGTTTCAGTGTAGTTAAAACATTTTTATTCAGACAGATATATGACAGTGTCCAGCAGTAATCTGACCAGAACTGTTCTCGGATGAGCAGCAAAACGTCTTCACGGCTACGACGATGTGTCCAGTTGACAGATTTAATTTTGCCTTTTGCTAACTACACTGAAAAACACATTGTTTGCAGTTTCTGTTTGTTAGCTACGTTTCACTAAACTGTGTCTGAGTCATATTAGTTATATATAGTTCAGGCCCCTAATGTGCGTCACTCCCATTAGCATACTATTCACTGTTGTTTTCCTTGTTCAGATTGAGGTCTGAGGATGGAGTTATAAATAGGAGATGAACAGGGCCGGCTCTCGCTTTCAGGGGGCCCTAAGCAGAATGTGTGTCTGGGCCCCTGTGCAGTGGATGTACCTGGGCTCAGTGACTGGTGACTCCCATTTGACGACATTATGACTCTGCTCTCATCACTTTGACCAATTGTGTTTGTATTTACATGACAAAAAGACTGAAATGTTTTAATCTAACTTGTAAAACAGCCGTTCAAAAGTACCTCAGCGCATCTCAGGGGGGTAAACACAGATAAAACTAATGTAGACAGCAGATATTTTACTACTATATATAAAAAACAAACATAATCTTTATAGAGGGATATTTAGTCTGCTGTAAACACTCAAGCACTAACTTTACATATTATATTATTTTCAATGTAAATGGATGGGCTCTTGGGGGCCCCCTGGTGGCCTTGGGACCCTAAGCAGCGGCTCAGTCTGCTTATAGGCTGGACCGGCCCTGGAGATAAATGATGTCTCCATTCCTGTTCCTGTTAACTCCTCTCTCAAACCATTTCTTTACTTTGGGTAAGATTTGCGCTTCTTCAAATAGTCGTGTTAGTTTCAGTGTACTTGGCTCCTCCCTTCAGATAGATATAAGGCGATGTCCAGCCGTAATCTGACCAGCAAAACATCTTCACTCGAAAAAAACGTTTTGCCCAGTTGACAGGATTGAATTTTTCTTTTGCTATATGGATCATACCTGGCCGACTGAGGGATTACACAGACACATTTAACTGCAGAATATAATGATTTCTAAAGTAATGCACAGAGAGTGAACGCGCAGTCTGGGAATCAAACACAGGACCCTCGTGCTGTGAGGCGAAATCACTCACCGACGTACAGCAAACTGTGTCGATCCAAGCTGCATTGTGTTTAATATCACCTCTCTAAAACAGCTAATAACCCACTGTGCGTATGATCCATGGACATAAGTTGAGCGGTGCAGTGGGAGCGCTCGGATCGGCACTAAAGCTAAAACTCCGCTGCGCTTAACCTCGCCGCGCTCGGGGTAATGGGCAGGTATATCCGCTTAGCCTGTAATATCACACTCTGCCTCTAGATGTGATTATCTGCTTGCACCGTGTGACTTTGGATAAAAAAAGAAGGAAAAAAAACTCTACATTTCGTAAGCCAAGACAACCCAAGGGTGCTTCAAGGCCGGTGGTAGTATGTGTTTTAATTGGAGAGGGAGTTTTAGGAAAGTGCATAGTTCCAGGCTAGATAAGAAGTAAAATGTTCTAATTAAAAGACGGCTAAATAATGTTATATTTTTAGCTTACCAATGAGGCTTTTGAACAGTTAAAACGTGCAAACTTCTTAAACGCTAGCAGCCAAATATAGCCTGTAATGGTTTTGCCCAACGTAGCGCAGTTTTGACTTTTTGCCGCTGACTATTTTCCTTTTTCGCCGTGTGTGGGGAGAATCTGTAATAAATCGCCTTTTCATGCCAGGATGACTGACGTTTTTGCAAATCCAAATATAAAAGAAGAAGATTTGTTTTTCTGTTACTTAGAGATTGCAGACTTGGAGTGTCCAGCTTCATTCATTTGATTTATTCCAACGTAGTGTTTTTTTTTTGGGGAAAGTAAAACCAACTCATACTGCCGCCAAACGCTACCCCAATATTACAGCGTATGCGATTGGTCAACTGAGATGAACCACGAGGCCACTGGTTCAAGTTCTGGATACGTGAAGATACGTGCAGCAGGACGGGCATGTGGCGTAAATGACGTAAATATCATTGGTTGAGCGGTCAGATCCACTGGCTCACAGGTTGGTGGTGTGATTCCAGCTCCCACAAACGAAAACTGTTGTTGTAATGTCCTTGGGCAAGACACTTACCCTCAGTGTCTGTCTGCTGCATGAACGTGTGTGTGAATGGGTGAGTGGTTTGTTGATGTAAAGATGTTTGAGTGTCTTAAAAATGGAAAAGCGCAAGATAGAAATGCGATCGTTTACCATTTACCCCGAGGTTATCAGAGGAGCTATTCTGAATACTTTGAGAAGCCACAGTGAAAGTGAAAACAACCTTTCGCAATCTCGCTGTTTCGTGGATTTTTTAGTGTAATTCTGCATGATTTTCTTCACAATGTTTGAGCGTGCATTGTGTTCTGCGTCCTGATTGGCTGTTGGACTGTAGACCATTGTCCATCAGTCTCCTCTGTGCCGTGTCTCCTGTCCAGTACAGAATGTGTTCAGACAAATTTACATAAACGTTCGATCGCGGTGTGACACTGAAGTGCTGTACGTTTGCAATTTGTTTTCTCCCCGACGAAACCCACGATGTCGATGAAACGTTCTGCACCGACAAAGGCGCCTACGAAGGTTTTTTGAACTTTGAGAGAGTTTAAACGAGAGAGAAATGTGAGGAAATGTTAACGCCTGTGTGAGAAAAGTGTATAAAGTGTGTGGTGAGGGGTTTTACAGCCAAAAACATATAGAATAATTGTAAAAAATAAAGCTGATATTTCACGGATTTAGCCTATTGCGGGTTATTTTCGGAACGTAACCCCCGCGATAAACGAGGGACCACTGTATTGAGATTAAGGTACTGTATCCTGTACATTTGACCCATCCTGCAGCTTGACAGGAGCAGTGGGTCAGTGCAGTGTCTGGAGACCCGTCTGTAGATCTTGAGCCAGATTTAACCATGATTACCTGTCACACATGTTTTAGGTTGATGAGGGACACAGAGTACGGATGTCAAGATTACCCGTGATTATTTAGGTCACAATCACCAGTGTTAAAAAGTAAGAATTATACGAGTTTTAGAAGATACAGCTCCCAGATGGAAATTTGTTTTCACAGATGTTCAGCAAAAATAAGTCATAACAATTCAAGTGCTTTTTTATCTGGGTTTAACTGGTTTATTTCACACTTAAACTTAAAGCTGAAGTACCTAACTTTTGTAATTTAAACAGACTCTACATACTAGTCTAGTGACGTGACTTTCGTGAACGAGTCGGCTCTTTTGAACGGTTCCTTAACGTGAACAGTTGGATCCGGATCTGGATTTTTTAAAAGAGCTGAATCTTTTTCTGTCTAGTTTGTCTGGATTTTTACACTGATTTACACTGAACCAACACAAGAATCAACAAAGAAGCAAAGCAAGTGAGACATCTGTCCAAAAAAAACATATTTGACATCATAATAACAGTTACTAATAAAACTATTATTATTGTTTTATTTCTATTATGCATAATTTGAAAGGGTAAACACACTCCCACTCTCAGCTTGAACCAGTTTAAACACATTTACGCCTTGATCGTTTCTCTCTGTGATTAGTTTGTTGTTAAAATTAGTTCTCACATTAGCTGTTTTACTATTTGTTTATCTGACAGAAACCAGTCTTTTGAACAGCTTTTTGAAATGAATGGATTGAAAAAGATTCGGATCCCATAGAAGAGCCAAAAGTCCCATCACTGATACTGTTTTCATCTAATAATACAACATTTTATCTGTCGCAAACTCGTGAGATCAAGCCACGTGAGTCACTATACGACGCTTTGGGATCAGATCTGATTGGTTGCTCAACGGTGGAACATCATGCTTCACTTTTCTGCGTGAAAAACTGTTCTAAAGCTGTGCCAGTGGACAAAAATCTAGACATTTGAATACTACCAATGTTTGAAAGAGTTTATGAGCGCTAGGAACAAGCTGTTATATTTACATAATGCTTCCTCTTATCACAGTTTGAAAATCAGGTAACTTTAGGATTTCGCAGATGTTTTGTTTTGCTGCCAGTAATTCTGAATAATTGTGAATGTTTCTTCTGACAATAATTACAACACTAAACTTTTATATTGAGACATCCCTACACCAGAGAACCCCAAAGAAACCCACATGGACAGATCCAAAAAGAGCAAAAAGATAAGAGAAAACATGACGTTGTTGTAGTGTTATCATGATGCTAAAAGTCCAAGACCAGTTCAATACTGATTCTGATGCCACATTGTAATTTAAAACACTCTTTCTTTCTTAAGGAACTGTCCAAAAATATCCCCCTATTGGACAAAAATATTTCATATTTGGTCACATGTTTGTCAATTACAGTTTGATCCTGATCCTGTTTGGTGTGTCCTCAGTAACTGCAAATCTTCAGAATGAACAAAAATCATTTGTCAAATTTGTAGCATTATTGGCTAGAAGACTTATCTTATTGAATTGGAAACAAAAGAAAAAACAAGAACTCCAATTTACATTAATCTTTTCTTAAATAGTGACTCCCAGACTTCCCTCACCCACACAAACGAAAATGTATTTGAACTTAAAGGGAAAGTGGACATTTTTCATTTGACATGGGTGTTTCCCCTCCCCGAACCGCCACCTTAACGTGGTGGAGGGGTTTGAGCACCCGAATGATCCTTCGAGCTATGTTGTCGGGGGCTTCATGCTCCTGGTAGGGTCACCCATGGCAAACAGGTCCTGGGGTCTGACTAAGAGCGGTTCAGAAGCCCCCATGAAGACAAACAACAAGGCCAGCTACGACACGATACATATTAGGAGTTTGATAATTTAAGAAAATAAAATAAAAATGTGTTTAGTTTCTCCCTGCTCTATCTTCTGTTTATTTTCTGATGTTACATTATGGAGGCGAACATCCATCATCTATAATTTTGTTGTTTACTTGTACTTGATGGACCATGGCAGAGCTGGATGAAGTTCTGCCCATACGCCGCCACAATCACCGGTTGTCTTCATTTCGCAGCACTGCCAGGGGCACGTAATCTGGAACCCTCTCTGCAGGTTTCAAATACGGTTTTAAACCTAATGTAATTTTCCCCATGGGATTTCTGTCATTTCCTGCTTTATATGTGAAAAACCCAACACTTGAAAATGGTCCATGGAGTACTGTTTATCAGCACCGACTTCATTCAAATGGGCCGTGTAGAAAGCAACATTGCAGAGGGGCAGGAAAAACGTTTACGACCTGGGCACTGAGTCCGTACAGTTCTCAAAATGAATGCCGCTAAAATGCCGTATTATGATGCTGATGTTATGGTGATGGTGCTACTCATTTGCTAAGCCAACCAAAAGAAATGGGTTATAAAGGAAAAGATGATGCTATTCGACGTCTAAGTAGCTTTGGTTCTACATTGTGGTGTTTCCAGATGGGTTTTTATTGCACATTACGCCAATTTCTCTCATAATTTGGGCAGCAGTGGCTCGATTGGTGTGTTTGTCCACTGATTCAAAGGCTGGCGGTCGGGATTGCGTTCTTGACACATGGTTGAGCGGTCGGATCCGTTGACTCAAAGGTTAGCGGTGTGATTCCGGCTCCCACAGACGGCGTTTTTCCATCGAGGCGCTCTGCATAAAACTGCAATCACCATTTTACCAACGTGACCAATTTCTCGTAGGATTCAGGAAAAATCCACACACACACAGTTTCCAATTTCAATTTTAGTTAGAGCTAAGACAAAGTTTGGTTTCAGGCAGTGCTGAAAACTACCCAACCTGAAATTGAAAAGATCTGGAAGGAAAACTTTGAAACACATGCTCATTATGGGATTGAAAATTCAAACTAGCCGGTGAGCTTTTGCATGATTTGGATAAAACTGAGAGACTGATTTGTCACTACAGAGCCACCGTACACGCATCGTACTAAGTCTGCAAGATGTGTCGATACTGAAGCGTACTATTGAAACATAGCACATCTCATCGTAGTGCATGGTGTTCTAATTTTGTTTCAGAAGTCTTCAAAATAATTCAATCTAAACACAGCCTCGCTCTCACCAAAAAACAAAAAGGTCACACACTCTAATATTTAGTTGTTCCATCTTTAGCTTTGATCACGTCACATTTGCTGTGTCATTGTTTCGATTTCGCTTCTGCAACGTCACAACATTTATTTCCATCCAGTGTTGCATTAATTTTCCACCAAGATGTCACATTGATGATGGTCGAGTCTGACGCTGCTCAAAGCTTCTCCAGCTCATCCCAAAGATTCTCAATGGGGTTAAGGTCTGGACTCTGTGGTGGACAATCCATGTGTGAAAATGATGTCTCTGTCTCTCTCTTTCTGCTTCTCCCTCTTTCTGCTTCTATTTCTCTCTCTGTGCATCTCTTTCCGTCCCTCTCTTTCTGTTTCTCCCTCTCTCTGCCTCCCTCTTTCCCTCTCTGCTTCTATTTCTCTCTCTCTCCCTGTCTCTCTCTCTCCATGCATCTTTCTCTCCCTGTCTCTCTCTTTCTGCTTCTCCCTCTCTCTGCTTCTCTTTCTTGCTCTGCCTCCCGCTTTCCCAATCTGCTTCTATTTCTCTCTCTCTCCCTCCCTCTACCTCGTTCTCTCTCTCTCTGTGCATCTCTCTCTCTGCCTCTTTCTCCCTCTCAGCCTCCCTTTCTCTCTTCCCTCTCTCTCTCTGTCTCATGCTCCTGTCTCTCTCTTTCACAATTTGATCCTGTTGAATCCTGACATTGTCATCTTGGAATCTGTCCGTGTCATCAGGGAAGAACAAATCCACTGATGTAATAACCTGGTCATTCAGTATATTCAGGTGTCAGCTGACCTCATTCTGCTGAACCTCGACCGGACCAACTGCAGCAACACCAACATATTTCCTTAGTTAAATCCAGGTGGAGACTTTTCTTTTGTCCGTGCAGTGTATGATACTTGCTGTCAGAATTCTAAATATGGAACTCGGCTCCAAATTCGCCCCAAATTAATTTGACTGGAGCTGAACGCTATGGGTGACGTCACAGTCCACTTCTTTATACAGTCTATGGTTTTCACCCATCCCCTGTCTCCACCCAACTGCACCGACTTATGATTAGTCTAAAAACATTCGCACTCCAGACCAAACATGTAAGGTAAAAAAGATGTGCTGCTAAGCTGATTTAGACTATTATCATTTTACAGTGAACAAAATGTAAATAAAAAAATAAAAAATAAATTAAATAAAAATATAATATATAACAAATATATAAAATAAAAAATAAATAAAAAAATCTAATTAAAAATAAATACAATAAAAAAAAATAAAAATAAATAAATAAATAAAAAACAAAATAAAATAAAATAAATAAAATACAAAATTAAATAAAAAATAAATAAAATACAAAATTCAATCCAAATCCAATCCAATCCATGGGTTTCAAAAGGAATTTAAACAAACATTTCAGTAGTTTTGCTGGAGTGAATGGCAAACCAAAAAAGATCTTACCAACATTGCAGTGTAAATCCTGTTCTATAAATTACTACACAACTTTACCTTGAAGTTATATCTTAATCTCTAATGCGTTTCGTTTGGTTCCATCTTCACTGACATCTGCTACGTTTGCACTGTCCAATTTACTGTTTCCTCCCAAATAGCCGCGCGTACACAGCCCCGTGTACTTTCTCTGTCTTTTCCAATTTTCTAATTATTTCTCGTGCTCCATGTCCCCCTCATTCACGTCTTTCATCAAAGTCCATTAACAGGCTGTTCATCACCGGGCCTCACTAAGTCCTATAGTGACACACTGAATGAATAATGCATCATTTCACAGCGATGGGGCCAGTGGCGCTAAATTAGTGGCATTGATTGAGAACTGGCCTGCCCATTGATTACAGTTAAGCCGACCGAGCGAGGAGTGAAGCATTTCCCGAACGTTGCTTACTGTTTCGAGCATGAATTATGGGTAAAAGGCTTAAAAAGGAAAAGTAGGGCGGTAATAAAGACAAATTATCGAAGCGGCTGCGTAGTGGAAGTTGCGTTACCTCGGATACCCCGGATTTAGCAGCGAGGGGTAACTAAAATGGATTTAGACAAGTCGAAGAGATACGCAGCGGGACACATCGTTTAGCATTATACCCCTTATCGATCTCGCCTGTCGTAGCGTAGGTAATGCTAGCGCCCCGCACCAATTAAAGATGCAGTGAAAGGAAAGTAAAGTGACATTTTGGGTAAAGGACAAAAAAAAATACTCGATCTCAATTTGGAACGGCGTATGGGTGACAGAACCTGAGAGCGGGTTGTGGTGAGTCAGAAGTGTTAAAGATGAGAGCTGGCGTCCGCTGCCAGAACTTTAGATGTGCAGGTGAACAAAGTCGGGGATACTGCAGCGGGAATGTGGAAAGTGACCGACGAAGGGTCACATACGACTGGACGACTGGACGTTCACTGGGAGAGTTAGATTTTATTATCATGGCATAGTTAAAGTGAGTGTCTGCCCCTATGTGACTGAATGGATAAAGAAATGAATAAATAAATAAATAAATAAATGGAAATGGCTAAATAAATAAATGGAAATATAAATAAATAAATAAATATATGGAAATGGATAAATAAATGAATAAATAAATAAATAAATGGAAATGGATAAATAAATGGAAAAATAAATAAATAAATGGAAATAGCTAAATAAATGGAAATATAAATAAATGGAAATGGATAAATAAATAAATATAAATAAAAATAAATAAATGGAAATGGATAAATATAAATATAAATAAATAAATAAATAAATAAATGGAAATGGATAAATAAATGGAAAATTAAATAAATAAATGGAAATGGATAAATAAATGGAAAAATAAATAAATGGAAATTGATAAATAAATAGAAATATAAATAAATAAATGGAAATTGATAAATAAATAATAAATGGAAATGTATGTGGATTGTTACAAGATTTTTTTTTTACTTTTTTAAAATGGGAAAATACGATAATTTAGAAGAGGAAGAGGGGAAAGGAAGGGGGAAGGGGGGAGGAGGACAGGAAGAGGATAGCAGAAGTGAGGAGAGGAGGAGGAGGAGTGGAGAGCAGAAGGGAGGAGAGGAGATGATTAGGGCTTTGATTAATACAATATTCTTAGTTAACACAGTATTCTTAGTTAATTGAGTAGCTACAGTTGATTATTTGCTTTAATCACAAATGCGTTAATTTATTTCCATTATGAGACGAACGAGAGCTCTTTTTCACAGCGCCACAGAACATATGCACACTGATATCCAGATAATTAGAATAAAATCACAACAGAGCCGCAGAACGCACACTACACGACCAAACAAAGCCGATTCTCTGTGATAAAAACGCGCCCGGCGAATACACAAACGTTATCCTCGTGTGCGCTGGAGTTACCTCAGCCTCTTTACGCCTGAGCCCGAGTACAGCTGTCAGGTGCGGCAACAAAAGCCTGAACTCAAGGAGAGATGCAAAGGATCATGGACCACCTCCGACGGCATCTGCGCTTATTACAACACAATTACAGAGTGTTGTGGAACAGTGGCGTTCACCTGGGGAGAGAAGGATTGGAGGATTTCAGTGTGTGTACGTGAGAAAAAGAAGTCAAACTGGCAGCTATTAGAGCAGCTTGAACCGAAATAAGTTGTTTATTCAAATGTAGACACCTGGGTGAAGGATTCAGCTGCCTGTTTGTTGTCAGAAGGAGTTATTTATAGAAAGTATTAAAGTTTGATTTTCATAGCCTGCGTGAGAAAAGAGAAAAGTTTCCAGAAAAGTTTCACGGCGCACCTCAAATGTTATGCAATCCCATTATTAATCCATCATAACAGAGACTACATTGGTAAAGATATATTTTCTGGAGTTGTCTTCGTACTGACAGTCCTTGCGCAAAGGTTCACCCAAAGTGGTTTTCGGAGAGGCCAGTGGCAAAGATTCAAAGGCAATTTTTCAAACTGCTTCAGGGACATTGTGGCCACATAAGCTTAGTACCACCAAGAGTGAGCTGTGGATGAAAAACGCCCCGACTGCTAACACTTAAACGTGAATTATGAACTATGTAACCTCAAATGTTCAACGATATTGCATAAAAATTATCCATCTCCATTGGGACAAGCAGGAGACACCACCAGGCCTTATAGATCAGAGCAGGGGAGAGGTGGCCTTGCTCAAAGTAAGAAGGTTTTTTTTCAGCGTGTGTGTGTGTTTTTTAATGGAATTTTTTATGCTTTTTTAAACAGAGTATGATCGTGCGTCGTGTTCTTTGTCCTGATTGGCTGTTGGACTGTAGACCATTGTCCATCAGTCTCCTCCGTGCCGTGTCTCCTGTACAGTACAGAATGTGTTCAGACAAATTTACATAAACGTTGGATCGCAGTGTGACTCTGAAGTGCTGTACGTTTGCAATTTGTTTTATCCCCAACAAAACCCACAATGTCGATGAAACGTTCTGCACCGACAAAGACGCCTACGAAGGTTTGAACTTTGAGAGAGTTTAAACCAGAGAGAAATGTGAGAAAATGTTAAAGCCTGTGTGAGAAAAGTGTATAAAGTGTGTGGTGAGGGGTTTTACAGCAAAAAACATAGAATAATTGTAAAAAATAAAGTGAAATGTAACCCCCGCAATAAACAAGGGACGACTGTATAAAAAAAAATAAAAAAAAATGTGTTATTTAACTTTTTCTTTGCTACATAATTCCATATATCTCGCTTCATGTATTTAAAGTCTCCTGTATGTGTATAAAACGTAGAAAGAAGTAAACAAAGAAAAAAAACATTGAACGAGAGAATGTGTCCAAACTTTTGACTGATCGTGCAAATAAATCAAATATATAAACACAAGTTGATCCTGTTTTGAATCATCTACATCAGAACGTTTAAACTTCACATTGTCAAGTTCACATGAGCATCACTTTCCACCCTCATCGTCTTTTCTTGTGGACTGGCTGCGTCAACCAAAAGTGAACACTATCTCTGGAGACTCACACGCAACGCAGTAACATCGTAAAAAATAAAGCCTATTGTGGGTTATTTGTCGAACGTGACCCCCGCGATAAACGAAGGGCCACTGTACAGTGCTTTTCCACCTTCAAGACACACAAAATGGTCTCCCACACATTCATACACCAGTGTACGCAGACACTAGGGACACTATGGGTTAAGCGTCTTGCCCAAGGACACAACGACGGCATTCATCTGTGGAAGCTGGACTCGCACCGCCAACCTGTGGGTCAATAGATCTGCACCGCTCAACCGATGATGTTTATGTCGAGAGCGGGATTCGAACCGGCAATCTTCAGAACGGTGGACAAACGCAAACCAACTGAACTACTGTCGTTTTAACCATCTCAAAATGGCTGAATAAAAGCAAGATAAATACGTTTAAAGCCATACTATGAAACATTCCAGCTTAAGGGATGGTCCTTGGCATCCATTTACGTCGTTAATCACGTGTTACTGGTAGAAATACAACATCAAATGCTTTGTTTAATGAACCTAACGCAAAAGGGCACAAGGTAAGAGACTTTAAAGCCCCTTACATTATATTACCCTTGACATTATGAAGCAGTAGCTCGTATTCGTTTGACGTGTTTGGATTAAGTTTTGACAAAGCGAGTGAACTAACACCGGCGTAGTCCCCCGTTTCTTGCTTACACTTTCCATTTCAGAACAACACGCCCTGCATTTTTAGCACATAATTAAACCCAAGCAGAGATGGCAACTTATCACACTTTGCTGAGGCTATACGCTTTCTTATTTTAGAAGGTGTTTCATATGTAGGTCTGTCGCGATTAGAGCTACATCGAGTTATCGTTCAGTACATGACGGGTGGAGCAATACTTTTTTGGGGTCAATATCGTGTGGACAAAATGTTGGTTATTCTTCTGTTATATGGTGAGATTTGAGCTGTACGAGGTCAAATTATGAACTTCTATGTCTTATTATAAATGCAAAAGAACTAAAGTGTTGTGTTCTGCCGTTTATATCAGTGTTTTAGAAATATATTGTACATTCAGAATAGTTTTTGTGGTATATTTGGTATCGTGACAGGCCGATCCGTATGAGTATGTGTGAAAAAGTGGGCTATTGTTCCATTAAACTCACATTCGTTTGATTTAATTTCACACATTTGTTTTGTTTAGTCTTTGGTTTTAGTTATAGTCCGCCCTTAAGTTAAATATCACACATACAAACTTACTTTAAAGATATTTTATTTGGTTAAACCGATTCATTTCAGTTATATAATTCAGTTAAATACATCCACACATGTTACCTGAATCTCCACATGGGCCAGACAAAGAGGGGGCGTGCCCAATGTCGGCCATTTTTAAAGCTGTGGGGTCACTGGGTCGTGGGTCGGACCATGTGGAGGGAAAACTGGTTTAAGTTCCTTTTTGTTTCAGTGTCTTTGTGTATTTTGGTTTCAGTTTTCAATGATTACAGTTTGTTAAAGGGCTGTCGTAAATGAAGAAGTTCGGTTAATATACTGCTCAAGTGGAATGAGTCGTACTTAACCTGGGGGGGTGAGGGTCCTTCCTGCTGGGGCGAGTATAAGGCCGTGTCTCAATTCGACAGTTGCACACTTCGTCGGCTGCATTTGAAGGGCACTTATGTAACTTCCGGCGCGACAAAGCCTGTCCCATTTCATGCTCCTCACGAATGCGTCTGACAAATGTGCCCTGCGTTTCCTGCGTTTCCACAAAGACCAGCCGTGAACGAAGCATGCATCCGTGCAGACTTTGCGCACATCTCTATCCCATCATGCACTGTGCGTGACTTCTGTGACCCTTCATCAAGGCCTTAGAACGGTACTTCGAAGTGTGCAACCGCTGAACTGGGACACGGCGTAAAAGTGGTCAGGTTTAGTCCATCGGGAGGACTTCGGTGTAGTTGTGTGTACGTGGTTGTATTGCAAGTGTATTTAAGATTTCTATTTTCTCTTTGGTTGTATGAAAAGTTTGTTTTCTTGAGTTATTTTGCATTTCAAAGATCATTTTTAAAAATAAATTCCACGTGGTAAACTGGTTAACGACCCATTTTTTACGTAAAACTGCCTCTGACTTTGACCACATCAGGTTCACCACATTATGCTTCGTCTTTTGAGTTTTTGGCCCATTTTTTACAAGAATATCCTACTTTCCCAGCGACACTGATAAACCGCTTCCCTGTCTAAGTAAAAATCCAAAATGCATAGTGATGTGGGCGTGCGATATATAGGCCATATGGAGCGTGCCAGTGGGCTAGAGGAGAGTTAAATACATCTCCAAGACTTCGCACTCAACAGCTGCATGGAAGCACCAGTGGCTTAATGACGCAAAATGAATTGGCTCTGAAGTCACAATGAGCAGAAGCTGTTGGTGATAATGAGTGAGGCGTTTGAACTGGAATGCATAAAGAAAGACTGGATGTGCTCAAAACACATGAGGTTAATTAGACAAACTGAGAGAACGAGATTGTGGCACTGTAAATATTGAGATAATTGAGACTTAGCAGTTTCCAAAGCAATGGCTTTTTTTTTTTTTTTTTTCGAAAGGAACAGTCAAAGTTCTTTATACATTTGAGACGTGTTCACACTTGAGTTGAGCTTGGTCTTGATGTTGACCTGGTTCAGTCCTGTTCAAGTGCTGGGTTAGTACTGGTCTCATCCAGGTTTAGTCCAAGTTTAGTCCCAGTTTAGCCTTAGTTTAGTCCCAGTTAAGACCCAGTTTAGCTCTAGGTTAGTCCAAGTTTATTCTCAGTTCAGCTCTAGCTTAGTCCCAGTTTAGTCCCCATTTAGCTCTAGTTTAGTCCCAGTTTAGTTCTAGTTTAGTCTCAGTTTAGCTCTAGTTTAGTCTCAGTTTAGTCCAAGTTTATTCCCAGTTCAGCTCTAGTTTAGTCCCAGTTTAGCCTTAGTTTAGTCCCAGTTTAGTTCTAGTTTAGTCTCAGTTTAGCTCTAGTTTAGTCCCAGTTTTTTCCCAGTTTAGCCCCAGTTCAGCTCTAGTTTAGTCCCAGTTTAGTTCTAGTTTAGTCTCAGTTTAGTGAGTGTACACCACATTTTCATCCAAGCAATCTAGTGCGTTCTAAAGCAAACGATATCATTATTCTTGATCCAACACCTTATTTGGTAAAGCATTCGCCCACTGACTCAAAGGTTGATGGTTCAATCCCTTCTACCACCAATGGTACTTAACTCTGCCTTGTGATATTTGTGGTCTTGTGTATGAATACGGGGCCAATATTACACAATTTTCTGATATAACGAAACAAAACAACTCCAGATATGTTTTTGATGAAGTATAGCATGAGTTAATGTTACCAGCAGTCAATTTTGAGTAATACAGAACTTTTAAAGGTTAGTAGTTCACCCAAGGGACAAACAAGCTAAAGGATCAATATCTATAAGGACAGAGACAGATCCTCCAGAAATGTCCCATTAAAGTCTGGCATTAAATGTGTGTATCATGCATTTTATTTCAATTACGTGGATATGAGATGCCATACTTTGAAATAATTCAGGCAAAAGTAACAACATCTCCAGGTGTCAGACCCTCCAGCCGAAATGTTACTTAGTTTTTGTTTGATCTCATGTTTTCAGTTGGCTTTTAGCAGTAAAAAACAGTAATGGACACGTAGAAAATATGTCCCATTGCTCTGAATCTAGTAGATGGGACTAGGTTTTTAAAGACAGCCTGGATGTCAAGGAGTCCTGGCCCCATATTCCTGTCAGGAACACTTCTTAAAATAGCAAGTAATCCATCGTAGCGGCACTATTATGTTACTAAAATTCAACTTGACAATACAACGTCCATTCAGAGATCTGGCATCGTCACATTTCAGATCCAAACAGATGAGAACGGCGTATGCGTGTGCTGGTGTGTTGGTTAGAACGGCGGCTGGTCTGGTGACTCTTTGCTCCGCTTCACATCCTGCTGGTTTATAGTGAAGCTTCTGGGAAACTAGCCAAATTTTGTGGTTCACTAAATATGCTCCAACTATGTTTCCCAGTTCTTACATCACAGGCTGTTCTGACATTGGGGCTGCTGTTTTTAGCAACCAAACCTTTTCTGTCATTGGCGTTACTTGAAGGCCATTACAGAACAGATATTATGCAAAAATCACTGTTTTTTTTTTAGCTCTTAGTCAGGTTATAATGTCGTTTTCTCGTTAAAAAACATACTTGGGATTGTGTTTTTGCTTCATTCATGCATGTTTCATTAATCAATTCATCCAAAAATTCATCTCTGAGCACTCAAAAACGATCTGTTCGAATTTGCCAGTTTTGTTGCGTCATAGGTAAAGATCTGTATTTTCCAGCACAGTTTTTTTTAAAGCCGTTAGCCATCACCGGACTCGTTCTATGGCCAAATTGCGTTCAGAACTAACACATGGGACTATTAGCATGGTTTTCACGTGGGATAAGTACCACATTTGCTTATTTTCTAAAATGAAATACTTGAAATACTCATCCCAAGGCGTCCAAAAGCATGTTTAAAAGGGATTAAGAGCCACAACAATGCACAAGTCTATTGCTTACACTAGTTCACGGATGGCTCAATATTTCTACTGTTTTACGGAACAACACATATATGTATTTGTACAATATAAGCGATTAATAAAAAAGACAATATTACTTTTTGACTCATAGTTCATGTTTTATCTTGTCTTGTCACATATAGGAAACCCTCGGCTGTGACCCTAATTATTGTTCATAAAAGAAAAAAGAGCATTACCACAGGGAATAACCCATGCACGACTGTAAATGGGGCTGATGAATATTTGATTGAACATCATAAACATTTTAACCACTAAACTACACACATGTGCTTTAAAAGTGTCCGCTCCACAGAGGAAAAACCACAGTATGTTACGCACTCTGAAGATTAAAAAAAACCAAACCCATACTACGTTAAGCTGCTTTATTTTTCCCCATTAACGCACACATTTCTAAATCCATTGCAATACTTTTCCTAAAGCAAATGTAAAAAATAAAAAGAGCGATACTGCAAAAAGAAGTTGACCTGACGCAGGACTTTATTGGCGCTCTGTAGATAAATACTTCCAAATGTGGACATACCATTTAGTATTTTGACACGCTTTAATGCGGACGACAGCTGTGTAAATGCTAGGAAAACTCGGATATCTGCTGTTCCTTGTATACGTTTAAATACAACCAAGATATTCGACTGCCAGTTTTCTAACATTGTTCTCTTAAAGGGCCCGTATTACTCTATTTTCTGATCTTTTATAATGTTTCCTCATCACAAACAGACCTGGAGTTGTGTTTTATTTCATTCACACATGTTTAACGCTCAAATCATGCACATTTAGGAGTTTTTCTCTCACACAAAAACACTCCGTTCCACCTTGTGATGTCATGAGGCGATACAGGAAGTGCTCAACCATGTTTGTAAACTCCATGCACCTTCACTAGAATCATTTGGATGATTTCTGCTCGGGAATTGACAAAATCTCCTGCAGTAAAGGTAAAACGCAGCTGTTAATGTGAAAACTATCGCTTCATGACATCACAAGGTGGAACAGAGCGTTTTGAGCTTCGGAGACGTGGACACACTGATAATAAAGTGTGACTCAAACATGTGAGAATGAAACAAAACACAACTCCAGGTCTGTTTTTGAAGAGGTAACAACATTATAACATCGCTTAACGGTTGCAACAGTCAATTTTGAGTAATATAGGAACCTCAAGGATTATTATCTTTAAGGACAGAGACAGACACGATCCAGGAATGTCCCACAGTCTGGCATTAAATGTATGTATTATGCATTTCAGTCACGTGGAGATAGATGCCATACTTTGAAAGGAATGAAAAAAGCAGGATTTTAAAAAGAAGTTGACCAGATGCAGGACTTTTTTGGTGCTTTATACCTGTTCCATCTAATTGTCGACATGGAGACTGGTTTACTTTGTTGGAATGTTCCGTAGTATGTAATTAAACATAACGTATCTTGCATTTATTTACTTCCCTCTGGACAAGATCTGACCTGTAACTTGATGTGGTCTCCATGGAGATGCAAGTTTAATGCCATAGTGGGCTGAAACTGCCACTGTAAAGAAAAGTTACATTGTCAAATTAAAAAAAAAATATGGAAAAGTAACTCAAATGAAAAAAATTAAATAAATATCAAATTAATTTTTGCTTTGCTTGTTCCTAAATGAACAGCTGTGCCATTTCTGCAGCCAAAATAATTGTCTGTAAAATCAAAAGAAATTCAAAACAAGCTGGCAACAAACAAAACTGCATCCAATTTTTCATGCAAAACAGTCAGGGCTTTTTACAAATTGGCAAAAAACAAAAACAACTTCTAAATCTAAACAAAAGAGCTGTTTAAAGCGGTGAAAAGATGTTATGTTTAAGCACGACAGTTTTCCTTTGGGACAGTGCGCTCCATCCCGGGCTCATCCCTGTCCCTCACTGGCTCTTCATGTGTGTGTCCTGCTGGGAAAACACTGCGGGTGAACTGGGACAACCACGAGCCGACGTTTACAGAACAGCAGAGTCAGGCACTTAACGCAGAGAGAGCGACTGCGAAAATGTTTCAAGGTTGCACGGTGATGTGTTTTTGTAGAGTGCAAAGAGAATAACCTGTTAAGTAATGTTTCTTCCACTGGAACTGGAGGAGTCAGGCAAGACAGAAATGTAAAACAAGACAACCAATACACCAGATAAATAAATAAATAATAATAATTAAAAATAATAATAATAATAAAATAAAATAAAAAATATAAATACAATTAAATAAAAATAAATAAATAAATAAAAATAATAAAATCAAATTAAAAAAGTGACTATTTCAGTGTTGTGTAAACCTTAAAAAAAAAGATGCCTGAAACTTTCATAGTTGTCAAATTTTAAGCCATACTATGCAAATCTTTTGACAAAATAATAGACTAAAATAAAATCATCCTTTTTCATTTTTCATTGTTCATTATTTTAGTGCAATAAAAAACAGAAAAGACATGTGTCCTTACTCTGAATGAGCTTGTATCTCCACAAACCCAATCTGTTATTTGGACTATTTGGTCTCCTCCTGCTTGGAAATACACAACACACACCACACACACACTAAGAACACATACACACACAGAGCACATACACAGAACTAACACACACCCACATACACACACACACACAACACACACACAAAGAGCATACATAACTAAAAAGAACTAACACACACAACAGAAACAGAACACACACAGACAACAGAAACAGAACACACACATAACACACACAGAACTAACATACACACACACACAACAGAAACAGAACACAGAGAACACAGAGAACTAACACACACAGAGGACACAAACAGAAAACACACAGAACTAAAGCACAGAAAACAGAGACCACACACACACGCACACACACACACCCACCCACACAGAAAACACACAGAAAACACACAGAGAGAACACACACACAGAACACGCACACAACACACAAAACACACACACAGAACACACAGAACACACACACGCAGAGCACACACAAAACACACACAGACACAGAACATGAAAATATTTGTCTGTAACACTCCATATTGTGACATAGATGTTCATGGAGAATGTACCAAAGTATGGCTTTATTCTTCTATTTCCACTGAATCCCACAGTTGTCATTCCAACTCTATAAAGTTACAAACCCCCGGCCCCGCCCCTGTCCCGGCCCCGCCCCTGTTTACATCATATCACTTTAAGTTTGGAGCAAAACTCTTTGGGCACTTTGACCATTCTAGGGGAGACTTCATAATGTCACATAATATCACAATACAAATGAAGCTTTATCAACTTCAACAACAACAACAACAGGCTGATTACTGGCAAAATGACCTCCTCTAGGGGGCGCCACACGTGCGTTTGAGGATTAACACTGCGCTGGAGCCGTATCGATCAAACTGTATCTATTTGTTTACCTTTTTAAGCCTTCAACATCTTCACTGAATCTCACAGCGCTCACCTCTCACACAAGCGTTCACTTCGATCACCGGAGAGATCTAAAGATTGGACGCATCGATAGCTGTTCGAGTTGTTTTTTCTTTTTTTTTTTTGTTTAAGTGGCCATTTGAGGTTTGCTGTGGATGGATCAAGCCAAAGCCACTCTCCTGTATTACTCTCAACGCTCACCCGATTGTCACAGCTCTGTGTACTTGAGACAGGGCAACGTGCGCTGGTCGAGCACTGGAGTGGAGTCTGTACAGTCTATAAAAATAACAGCGAGTCTCAAACGTTTGTCAGTTTACAACGAACGAGAGACGCACAGGTTTAGATTAAGACTTTATCGCAAAAGTAAATTAACAAAGTAAAAGTGAACAATAGCTACCTGACCATCCACTCCTTCCTCTTGACCCATTTTTGCCGTACATGCGACTAAACCGTGCTTTTTTTTGGATGCCGCTTCCAATTAAGGACAATCCCATCAATTTCAACTGAGAATTTTTGAAGTTTTGCAGCTAAAATATGATATAAAGTAGCTGCATTTGTATAAAAAGTTCAGTGTCCATGTGCACTAAAAAGTCAACACTGCGCTGATTCTTTGGGACGCTTTTCCACCGGGAGGAGATGCGGGACACGCTGGAAGGACGATGTCTTTCGGCCGGCCTGGGAACGCCTTGGGGTCCCACTGGAACAGCTGGAGGACGTGTCTGGGGTGAGGGAAGTCTGTGAGTCCTTGCTTAGACTGCTGGCAACGGATAAGCGGAAGAAAATGGTTGGACGGGGCTTTAATCGCTGTAAAACTTATTTGCAGCCTCACGCAAAATAATAAAACGCAAATGACGATGGCGGCGTCCAAGGGAACTCCTAAAATAAGGCGAATATTCCGTTTGGATGGAATAAAGGTTTGGAACTGGACCATATATGGCATCAACAATCTTCCTATTTTGGGACGGTCCAACCACAGCCAGCTAATTTGTTTCACATGTCGTATAAGTTAGAACAGAATAATATGGTTTAGTTCTTTGCTGGTTGTTTCTGCAGAAGTTCGCACCGTTTTTCAGTCGTTCTTTGTATTCGTTAGTCGCCATGTTTGTTTTGACATGAACACACCAGACGTTTCTCTGGTTAATCCGTCTGTCAATCAAACCCATTGGAGATCAGGACGATAGGATACAGTTTCAGACCGACACTTTCAGTCTTGTCGAAGCGTGTGGTTTTGGCTGCCAGGAAAGACGAATGAAGGCTTTTTCCGCACTCTTTGTTGTTGTACATTTGATTTCTTCACTTTTTTTCACTTTTAAAGACACATGCTCAAATAAACGGGAGGTCTCAAGTCATTCGCGGTTGTGATGTCCTTAGTTCACTTAGACTTTACTACCTTCTGATTGAGAAAGTCAAGTTTAAGTTTAGTTTTTTAAGGGAACATCCTGATAAAAAGACACATTTAGGTTAACATTTGTGGATTAAAGATTCAATTGAAATGACCTTATTACCTTTGCTTCCAAATTTGTCGCCATAAACATAATTTTCAGGCTCTTTGCACAACAGCGACTGCAAACCTCACTGTTAGCGTCACTACTTCCTGTCCAGTTTTTTCTGCATGAGGTTTTTGCTGGGTAACACTAAAGTGAATAAATATTTAAAGATCAGGCAGTGGACAGGGAGCTGACAACATGTTAAACACGACGTAAATAAAATGAATAATTCAGCAGAGGACACTTCTGTGTTTAGAAAGAGGGAGGGATATGTGCATTTATGTGTACCTGTATGTGTAGATGCATGTACTTGTATGTATATGGGTGTATGTGTGTATATGTACATCTATGTGTGTGTATGTTTATATTTTATTATTATATTTTTTTTTCTCTTTCGTTTCTATATTTGTATTATTATTAATATATACAAAACTCACTGACACTTTTAAATCTTCAATAGCTCCTATAATTCTTAAGTTAAACTCACCAAATTTTAGCAGTAGATAAACTGAAGATTTTTGGCAATTTATACAGTTATAATGGTTCACTTAGACTTGAACTTATCACTACTTAAACTAGAGGAAGTAAAAATGACCAAATTTTTTTAAATAATGTTTTTTAAGTGTCCACCATTTTTCATTTTCTCCCTGAACAGCCCGATCCAACACACTTTACATAACATTTGAAAGCATTTCCGGGCTTATGTCTATTATTTGATCCTCAATACTATGTTTTAAGTTGTTCATTATCTGAGGTTTATTCACAAACATCTTTTCTTTAAGATCGCCCCACAGGAAGAAATCGGGACTAGTCAGGTCTGTGGAGATCACATACTGCCCCCTGTCTTTGAAAAACACTTATTATTCCTTTAATGGCGTTTACGCTCGGGGCATCTCTGGGATTAAAATGTCGAGTGTAAAACACCACTGGGTTTGTGAATTTGACCCATGTGACTCAAAGTATAACTGAACAATGAGGGTTCGTTCCTCGGTGCTGTATTTGCTCAGATTAATGTCGGAAGAGTCGTTCTAAATGCTCTGGAAAAATTAAAGAACAGAGCTAAGTTATTTTATATATATATGTATGTATGAATTTATTCTTTATTGTGAAAACCATGAAAATAAACAGTTAAAAAAAGAAAGAAAGAAAAAAAGAGATGTTTGTGTCTCAATGCTAATGCTAATTTTAATTTTGAGGCATAATAAATATTAAAACAACACCAGAAACTGAAGTATTCTACATACACATAAAAAATAATAATAATTGGGTACTCTTTATTTTTTAATAATTAGAATTTTAATAGGTTGTTTATTTTGTTTTTCCGATTTTAACAAAAGTGACTGTTAGCTTTAAGACACAGTGAGCTAGCTAGCACGCTTCCACGCACAGAGCCTATTATTTCGCGACGTAAAATATGACAATAATTAGCTCTTTCTGGCTACACCCAAAGACGAGGATCAGTATCAGCGTTGCAAAAATTAAACACCATCAAAGACAAAATATACATTGGCCACATCGGCTTTGTCTTGGATGACTCATTATTTGAGTGAATAATGCAAATAACAGCTTGCGGCTTTCTAATGCGTCTTCAATTATATTTGTACAAACAGCTCAGTGGTGTAATCGCACAGACAACATCGAGACTTCCACTTGCATCGCGTAGCACCAGCGCTTCATTAGGGTAGAATGTAGTATTAATAAAACAACTCAGAACATTTCAAACGCTGCTTTGTATGAGCCTCCCGAGAAGACAATAAACGAAAGGCAATTACTTTAGCATCAGCACTTTTAGGAACGCCATGTCCAGTGAATGTGTAATCAAGTTTTCCAGGGAGAATACAGTTGCAGGTTAGCACGTCCCACTGTAAGTCGAAGTGATATGATTGTTAATTTAAACCTTGAGTCTGTTTTTCATCCAGTTTTTTGGGAGAATCTAGTTACAGGTTTCCAAAGAAATCATCTGGAATACAAGGTTTTAAAGTTTCATCCAAGAGGCTTTCTCAATTTTGAAGAAAACATTGGTCTGGAAACTAGATTTATACTGCAACGAGGAGAGAGTTCAGAACTGAAAATACACCTATAACGTTATTTACTGCAAAACTACACGAGGGGCATCGGGTCAGTTATTACTTGTGGTTATTGTTCTTTGCTGGAGCTGGTCACAGAGTCGCAGAGTCGTCGTCAACGCGACTCGTTACAGGTGACTACTTTTTAAAAATCGTTGAAGTTCTATGGAGCTCGGGATGGTCAGGTCTGTGGAGAAGCTCTGGTTTCAAAGGTATTGTTAAAACACCCCTAATAAACTGAATCTACGACAGCTTTAATGTCAGGTTTAATGCAACATTCCAAGCAAAGCAACACCGTCTCCGTAAAGACGAGCAGACGGTGCAGTTTCCACTATAAATGTTACATAAGGCACATTTAGTATTCAGTTTGCCGATTTATTTTTGCCGTCCTGATGTCTGTTGCTGACTTCAGATATATGATGCAAGATGTATGGAATTATGGCAAAGAAAGAAAGTTAAATAACAAGTTTTTATTTAAATAACAAGCTCAAAGTAGCCATCCTTTGCTTGACAACGCTAAATCTTGGTCTTCTCCTAATGAGGATTATGATGGAGTTACCTTAAAACGGTTTTTACTTCAAATATGTGTCTTGTTACGGTTAAGAAATGCCAAAGCAAAGATCAAAATAAAGGGTGGTTGCTTTCAAAGATCTAAAATGTAAGACTAGTTTTGCGTTATTTTGAGTTAATTTGAAAAAGTGTGTTCAAATGTTTGACCTGTCGTGTAAGTACAGTTGTCTCTCGCCATATCGCGATTCACCTTTCATGGCCTCGCTGTTTCACAGATTTTTTAGCGTATGATCGTGCATTGTGTTCTTTGTCCTGATTGGATGTTGGACTGTAGACCATTGTCCATCAGTCTCCTCCGTGCCGTGTCTCCTGTACAGTACAGAATGTGTTCAGACAAATTTACATAAACGTTGGATCGCAGTGTGACTCTGAAGTGCTGTACGTTTGCAATTTGTTTTCTCCCCGACAAAACCCACAATGTCGAGGAAACGTTCTGCACCGACAAAGACGCCTACGAAGGTTTGAACTTTGAGAGAGTTTAAACGAGAGAGAAATGTGAGAAAATGTTAATGCCTGTGTGAGAAAAGTGTATAAAGTGTGTGGTGAGGGGTTTTACAGCAAAAAACATATAGAATAATTGTAAAAAATAAAGCTGATACTTCGCGGATTTCGTCTATTACGGGTTATTTTTAGAACGTAAACCCCGCGATAAACGAGAGATCACTGGACCTGCATAACTGACCCCACAGCAGATCTAGGTTAAGTAGTAAACAAAGACAGTAGTTTTAGCATGAGTTTTGCAGTATTATGTGAGTTTCTGTCTCCACGTAACTACAAACAAATGAATGCGACTGCTCTGACTGGACTGAAAAAAAAAAAAAAAAAAACACAACTTCACCTTTACGATCTAAACCCAATCTTTCTTCCAATCGTCTAACAAGAACAACATCGACAAACCACAGACCTATGGTGGTATGTTGTTGAAATACGTGGGCCAACAAGCATCGGCGAAGTCATGAATCTTTTATAAGTCCAGGTCAACTCATGTATGGCCTAAGCATTGCATCACACAGAGGCCATACAGGACGCCGGTCTGCACGGTTAAGTGTTTGTGAAAGCTGACAACTACTATTACCAACCGGCTGTAAAAATTGTCCCTTACCGATGTTCGGTCGGAGCAACGGCGAAGGGAACTGCAGTCTCGCCCAAGTCCTCGGAGAAAACGTGTAAAAGAAACACAGGCCATAGGAACAATCGTGAGGAGGAGAAATAGTCTTACAAGATACTCCATTATGTTGGCAGGGAGAGGGTAAGGAGGTCAGATGACAGATTGAGGAGACAAAAGAGGAGAGTGATTGCAAAAGTGTAGAGGAAGTGGGCGAGAAAGAGTTGCCAAAGGGAAAATTAGATGTACAGTACTGTGGGAATGTGGGGTTTAGGAGGAGCGTTGGAAAAACAAATACGAGCGACTGCCAATTCAAAGGTTGGTGTTTGATTCCAGCTTCAACCAGCGCAGGATGTTGTTGTTGTTGTTGGGCCAAACGCTTCATCCAGATACATAAACAGTAGGTGAGTAAGTAAAACCACTGAATGTTAACTGACTCAGAATTGTATTTTGATTGATTAACTGAATAAATTGTCCTGATATTGTCCTAACATTTTCACCTACTCGCTTATCTCCCCTCCACTGCTCTGTTTTAATTTGCTGTTCTAACAGATAACGCTTTTATGTTTCAAAAATGCTATAATTGTCAAAGCAAAAGACGAAATTTTAATATGTCAACTGGACAAATCGTTGTAGGAGTGAAGACGTTTGGCTGCTCATCCAAGTCGCTTCTTCAGTTCATATATTTAGCAAAAGCAACACATTAAAATGCATCTGGTTTGTGAAGTTGTAGTGTATTGTTGTCATTTGTTCATGTTTTTGTATATTTATGGGAAATTGGTGTAGATAGACAATGTATACAGTGGTCCCTTGTTTATCGCGGGGGTCATGTTCTAAAAATAACCCGCAAAAGGCAAAATTCACGAAGTATCAGCTTTATTTTTTACACTTATTCTATATGTTTTTGCTGTAAAACCCCTCACCACACACTTTATACACTTTTCTCACACAGACGTTAACATTTTCTCACATTTCTCTCTCGTTTAAACTCTCTCAAAGTTCAAACCTTCGTCGGCGTCTTTGTCGGTGCAAAACGCTTCATCGACATTGTGGGTTTTGTCGGGGAGAAAACAAATTGCAAACATACAGCACTTCAGAGTCACACTGCGATCCGACGTTTATGTAAATTTGTCTGAACACATTCTGTACTGTACAGGAGACACGGCACGGAGGAGACTGATGGACAATGGTCTACAGTCCAACAGCCAATCAGGACAAAGAACACGATGCACGTTCAGACGATGTGAAAAGCATGAAAATTGTACTAAAACTGTATACGTATTGCCAAACATAAGGAGGGTGCAAATAGGGCCCAGGAACATGCAGGGATGACATATAAAACCACTTCAGGCATGTTTTTTGATGAAGGAACAACATTATAATGCAACATACACCTCCAAAAAGTCGATTTTGTGTAATGCTGCAGGTCATTCATGTAGGGATCAAATGTCACCTCATAGCCGCTCATATTTTAAGCATTAAAGAATGTACTCATCATTATCTGCGTGTATAAGTGTATAGACTTCGTAAAACTCACCGGAAGTGTTCGTTCAAATACACAACAATATCTTACCTGGCTAAGTTTAATGATGCAATTACCATATCATGAAAAGTTCATTGGACCATTCGATCTCTACAGTATAACCTTGGGCCCTGTGCTGCAGCAGGTATGTAATGAGGGGAACAGCGGTGAGGGAGCGTTGGAGATAGTGTCCGGGAGCGCTCTGCCGGGTGGAGATAATGGACACCGTATTGTTTGTCGATTACTGCGTGTTTGTTTGTGCTGACACGGGCTGCACATCATCTATCATCTGACGCTTGGTTTCAGGTAGCCGGAGCAGGAGACATCAGCATTTTGGTCTCGTATAATGACTCTGTAAATAGCTCTGGAAAATGGTGACGTGGCATGTTTTGCAGCTGGTGATTTTTCGTTAATTAGTTGAATTACAGTTCGCAGTGACCAAATTAGATGAACAAAAAGTTGGTTTGTGTAAAACTGGGTCAAAGTTTAGCTTTAAGGGAGCTTAACAATTTTCACATCATTTATTCGCTCGACTGCTTGGTGGAGGAATGCCCTGCCCTGGGATAGTCTGGTGGAAGCAGGACCATCAATCTGCACCACCGCCCCCTCCAGCACCACATGCACTGGCATGGTGGACTAGCAACATTGTACGTAGCCATTATTCAAATTTTCCATTAAATTAATTTTTGCAGAGCCTAAAATCCACTCACTTGGCTCTATGAAATGTCCGATAACCAACAGAAACGTACAAAATCTAAGAGAAACAGTCACTGATCAATAACAGAAAGAAAGATGTCAAAGATTTGTATTTGTTGCATCTGCCGTTTTTATTTTCACTCTAATCGACCACCACATGACGGATTATACCATCATATTTCTGCTGGTTCAGGACATTGATCTAAACCAGAGGTGGGTAGAGTTGTCTTTACGTCAAAATAATATAACTCAAGCAAAAGTGCAAAGTAATGGTCCAAGAAATTACCCAAGTTAGAGTAAAAAAATGTATTTGGAAAAAGTACTGCTCAAATAAGAGGAACTGTCTGAACGTCTGAGTGTAATTGGAAGGACAAAACATGAAATAATGCATAAAAGCTGGTATTTTCAAATAATAGACACAAAAATTAGAACAAAAACTAAATCATATCTAAAGGTGCGGTGCAAGAAACGCAAATGTTCAACTGATTTCTTAAAGTTGGAGACTTACAGTGGGAAGAGTCGCCAAAATTTTTACTTTTAGATGTAAAAATATGCTCCTTGGAAAGTACAATTTCTTTAAAAAGTTACTCAAGTAAATGTAACTGAGTAAATATAACTGCCCTCCTCTGGTCTAAACAATAAATATAATGAACAACAAGCAGATGTTAACATAGACATGCACAGACAGGACAGACATTTGTAATTGTTCTATATATTCTTCCACCATCTCTTTTCTTTTGATTCAACAAAGCGGAAACGATGGTCGACTTAAGTGGGACAGACACAGACAAACAAACAGGACTCTTTAAAGTTCCCTGATTGATATTAAGTGAGTGTTTCATTTCGATGCTTGGAGGATCAGGATGAGCGCTCGTGGCCCGGCGTGGAGAGCTGTGGTTTAAACGGAGCTTTCCATTGCATCCTGATGAATGGTTAAGCGAGCTCTTTGTGTCTGACCACGATTTGTTTGTAGTATGTGAAGTATTCTTAATGAAACCATGGCGATGGATAGAACTTGAAATGAAAAGTTCCAGAGCGGCTGAAGAGGAAGAGGCTTGATTAGTAATCAGCAGGACTGGAGAGGAAGAACTCAGCGCTAGTCCCTCATGCTGCAATTAAGCTAAGAGCGTGTAAGCGAAGAGTACAGAGAGTTTATTAGGTGGCTGTAAATTAAAGAAAAGACACACTGTTTATAATAGATAGTGGAATTAGAACAGGAATTCAAGATAAATCTGGTTCACAGTCCATGAGACATTTTTGGTAAAGTTATGTTACTTTCTGTGTAAGACTTTCTGTACTTTGTGCTTCATTCCTTGGACAAAAACCAATGAGACCCATGAGAACTGTTAAAAAGCACGAAGAAAATTAGGGATTTAAGCCTGGGGACCTTGTCATTGTGTGGCCAGATCAACCATACCATCTTGTCCCAAATTAACTAAAGGAGGTCCTTAAAAACCAGAGACTGTACTGTATATATATAAATGGACATAGCTAACCTGCTAGCTGCCGTGTGCCAAATAGAGAGTGAGTATGGGCGCACTTCCAGCTCCATCAACTCTGGCCCCAATTAACTTTACATTAGAAAGCAAAAGACGAAGTTAAAATCTGTCAACTGGACAAATCGTTGTAGAAGTGAAGACGTTTTGCTGCTCATCCAAGACGCTTCTTCAGTTCTGGTCAGATTACTGCTGGTGGACACTGCCTTATATTTATCTGACCAGAACTGAAGAAGCGTCTTGGATGAGCAGCAAAACGTCTTCACTCCTACAATGATTTGTCCAGTTGACAGATTTGAACTTCATCTTTTGTTATGGATCAGACCTGGACGACTGAGGGATTACACAGAAAATAAATCCTGTCAGGTTCGTCATTTTGTTCTTAAAATGTTCGTATTAACTCGCTCTACATGATCCTGGCATTTTTATTTCGCTATTGTGTCCGCAACTCAAGATATGAACATTAATAACACAGACTTCTTTCCCTGAGGTCACTCCTGCTAGCGTTAGCAACAGGTTTGATTGACAGCGTTCCTAACCACTCGCAAGAAGAGGCATTACCTTCAACAACCTCGCTCCGGATTGGCTCTTTTGTTGCTATGATACTCGTGGTCGGAATTCCAAACGTGGGAAGTTCGCTGCTACAACTGCTAGCCTCGATGCGCTACAAAACGTAAATGTACTCTATGTAACTTTCCTGACGGAGGGCCTGCTACCTGCTTTACCTGGAATGTTCCACAGCATGACATTAACTTAAGAGAGACGTTAACTTAACTTTAGCGAGACTGTTCAATTTGAAGTTGTCAATTAAAACACCTGCAATTTAATAAACGCAAGACAGACAAGCAGCAGCATCTCCACGGACACAATCGGTGCACCATCCATCCTTCAACTTCGAAAATATTAATAGAACAGTGAATTTAAACCCAGCATATGGACAGCAGAGACATGAGGGAGCGACGACGCGCTTTAAATAGCATCTCTGTCACCATATTGTGTTACACCTGCTATTTGGATGAGCAGATTCACAACTTCATACAGTAAACACAAGAGGACACGCGAGATACCGACCGCATTTCACGGCACTTTGTAAGAAACTAATTATGTTGCGTCGAGAGGAAGACAGGCAGAAAAATATTCCTTGGGTGCGTTTGTTTTGTGTTATCTGCTGTGCCAACCTTGCAAATCGCTCAAACCGGCCATGTGCGGAAGAAACACGGCCCTTTGCATCCTTAATGTGTTGGATTTCTACTTGATGTCCTACGTCTTTGTTCCAGAGGCCGAGCGGGGACAGTTTGATCAATACGTGACTGACCGAACCGCTAAAACTCTGACAGGTGAGATCTAACGCAAAGGCCTCCAGCTTCAAACTCTCCGCCCTGCAACATCAATCACGCCCCTGTGTCCTTGGGCAAGGCACTAAATACTTGCCACACTTAATTGCTGATACCTTGTTGAATCTTAAATTTTGCCATGTTCGTAGTGAAAAAAACTTGTAGTAACACGTTTTGGATCCGTGTTTGCAGATTGGCTGATACAAACGGTGCGAATTTTCTTTTCTAATCCTAATCCAAGGTTGTACTTCACATATATAATGGACTTTTTTCGCTATAATAACCATAATCCTTCTTTTTTTCTTCACACTCTGCTAGCTGTTCTGACAGATACATTGTCAGATTGGACGATTTGAATTTTATAACTGTTTCTGCCTTGTCTTTTTGTACATCGCATGATTGCTCGTCTCGCTTTAGTACAAACTCTGGCTACGGTTTGGAGCTTTTATGCATACACTGCGCGGACAAAATGGCTGTAGTGGTATAGTACAACTGGTGATTGTAGTTGTAGTAGTAGCAGTGATGGTAATAGTATTTGTAATGTGACCACTGGAGTGTCCACCATGTTGTCGCAGGAGTTTGAGGACGAAGTAACGTTTTAAAGTCTTATCTTGGTCTTGTTAGTCTCCGCTCTTTACATGACAGAGCGTTTTATACTGTGAAAGGATTAAGCCTATAAAGTCAATGGTCTGTGTAATAAACAGTGATGCATGTAGCATTTCAAAGTTCACTATATCAACATTAAGGCTTACACCAAATGTCCTATGGATTATATTTTATCTTCCACGCATTACACATAATTAATGCAGGGCAGTTATAGTGCTGGCTAATGCAGACAGAATGTACAGAGGGTCTGCTTAACAGCCCAGTACAAGATAAATAGGGATTTCCACACTAAATCATACAAAGCCATTGGACTATGGCGCACTCAAATGAAAAGCACAGGCCTGTACATTTACATAATTGGGGCACTTTGAGCGGATATTAATCTTCCGCACACAAAATGCTGAAATGCCGTTGCTGAATTGCAATTAAAGTCCCCATTGATCAGACTTAAGTCTCTTTATTTGTGCGGTCGTTCTTTTTCACTGGCCTTCGTCTCAAAGAGTCTCTTCACTTTGTGCGAGACAAAGAAGAGCCAATAACCAGCGTGAAACCTTTATGTAATTCTCCATAATGGTGGCAAAAGAGGCGCAGTTTCTTATGCAAATGTAATGGGTAACATTTGGTACAGTTATGACTTTTAAAGCATACCATCTGGAAGTTTATTTGTTTTGCTTTTTTCACACTGAATTAAAAATGGCAGTGAAGTTGAGTTAGTCTTCATACTTACTGGACCTGAGTATTTATTTATTTTTTGTTTAGAAATGTGCCGAAGTGGGGCAAAAACTGTGAAGAAACTAACAAGTTACCAGTGATTTGACCAGAAATGAAGAAGCCACTTGCATGAGCAGCAAAATGTCTTCAATCAGAAACTTTTTAACCAGTCGACAGAATTGAATTTTTCTTTTACTACGGACCTGGATGACTGAGGGATCACACAGACAAACTATAAAAGATACTGATTTCAGCTCAGTGTTAAAGCTTCAGCTGCGTACATTTATATAGTTTTAAGATGAATCCTTAAGAATTCTTTCAGGCTGGTTTTTTTTTTCTAGCCCATGCTTCTCTGAAAACATATCTAGACGATTGTTTCATTTGCACATTTGATTAATGCCGTATTTTAAACGCCCGGATAGAATATTAACTCACCAGTGCATCCAGGGAAACGTCCCTCAGTATCTCAAAGACCTCGTCACCATACAGCCCACAACTAGACCAAATTACGCTCTATGGGGGAGCGAGCCTTCTCTGCAGCTGCCGCCCGCCTCGGGAACGTCGTACTCGAGGAACTACGGGCCCCACAAACTGCTTCAAAAAACATCTAAAGATAGCTCGAAAGATCTAAAGAAAGCCTACAGCTGATTATATTTTATTACCTGCCTTTTATATGTATATTGTCTCAGATGTTTTTAATATTTTACTCTTTCTGTAGCACTTTGAAATTATTTTTTGAATGTAAAGTAGGTTATAAATAAAATTATTATTAATATTATTATTATCGTTATCATTATTATTATTTTATTTATTTTTTATTTTATTATTATCATTGTTATTATTATTAGCATTATTATTATTATCATTTTATTTATTTTTTTATTAATTATTAATTATTATATTCTATTATTTTATTTACCGCCTCAGCATTCACTGGGCCTTCACTTATTGTAATTCATGGATTTGTTAAATTGTATTGCAGCATTTTTTTTTTTTTGGAATCGTTAATCACTACGGCAACAGTGCACACGTCCCATTAAAACCTAAAACCCACAGCAGCATTAGTTAGCTTCAAGAAGTCGTTACCGCCCCTAGTTGTACCAGGCGTAACGGACCAAACGCAGCTTTACTGTAGCGTATTGATTTCAAAAGCTTCTTATTACTGTTTTCCTAAGGTCTATATCCACAACGTTAAGAGGAGGGGACGGAAATCGATACCGAGACAACACACACGCACACGCAGCACCAGCAGATGAAACGGCGCGCTAGATCATAACGCATCGGACGCATCGGAGATCTGATGTGAGCGGACGGGACCGCGGGCTGACGGATAGAACGGGCTTGTTTGTTTTGTAGCGACAACATCAGTCATATACAGCGCCGAGCCGCCCCGCCCCCCGCAGCAGCGCTCTCCGGCTCCGTGACGGAAATCAATCATAGACCAATTGTCCATATACACTTCCCCCCACGTGGCACGCCATCAATACAGGCATTAAGAGGAAGTGCGGGCGTGCAGGGGACCAGAGGTGAGCGAGGCAGACGGGATAAAAGACGATAAGACAGGGAAATGAATTAGGGGCGAGTAAACAAAGAGATGTTGACTTTGAACTCGGGGGAGGAAGGGAGGGCTGGGCTACAGAGAGGTTAAGGTAAAGGTTTGTTATCGTAGCCGCCGTGGGGAAGTTTTGTCCCCAGCGTTTGACCCGTCCATCGGTGCGTCTGGAGGGTGAGCGGCGGACGAGCCATCTCCGTCTCCGGATCTTGTGCGGTAGTTTGATGGTGAGGATGTCTGCGTAGACTCTTTGTCATACAGGAAAGAACTTTTTAAAGAGTGAATATTTGTCAGCGCTCACTCTGACAGGGTTTTATACGTCACTGTCTTAAATGTCTCTCTGAAGGGAGGAGCTGACTGCACTGAAACTACCGCAACCTTTGTTTACAGTAAGGATTGACTGTTATTAGTTGAATCTAAGGTGTGAACTGATGTGTTTTTCGATAGGTGGTGACCCTCAGGTGCTCTTTTTTCATGGGCGTCCTGCTTAAAATACAATACACACAGAAAAACAAACAAAACAAATATGTATATAAGTTATCACCACTGTAATATCCTAAGTAAATATAAAATGTTCAGTTATAGCAGTTTAATTTTGTGCTCAAATCTAAGAAATGTATTCAAAATTATTAATAATGCAGCTCCACCTACATCAAAAAAATGTATTAAACTTTCTTCCGGACAAATTGCACAGTTACAAACAGATCCTTGGCCTTTGCTCCGTCGCCTTTTCATTTCAAACCATCAGACAGACAGAGAATCAGCTCCAGACAGGCTGAAATTTGAATCATTTTACTAGAAATTTGAAAAAGTACATCTTAGATAATCAAATGTGTCTAGTTCACTTGTAACGTCCTGTCTCACTGTAAAAACCTGCACAAAATTGTTTTTTTTTAATTGGTTTTGACTGTAATAAACGTACTGTATTGGACATGGGGACATTTATTGTATTTTTCTGCTAATGTCAATGATAAACGGTTTGTCTTATAACGTAATCATAAGTAGCATTAGCTAAATCTGGTACAAATCATCTCTTCTTTTGTAAGATTAATGAATTTGTGCATAGTCCCTGACAAATAAAGAAGACAGAAAGGAAAAGTTCATATAAAACATTAAAAACAGGTGCAGGTGTGAGTATAAAAGTTTGTTACCAGATTATGTCACAGACGTCTCCAGTTTTGCGTTTCCTTGAAGTGTATTCCGTTTTTCCCTGAGCAGATGTCAAATTCAGCCTAAAAATACACAGTAAAATATAATTTGTTCTCACAGGAACCTCACACAGACCCGGGGAGAACATGCAAACTCCACAGAGAAGATCCAACGAGCCAGAGAATCAAACCTGGGACCGTCTTATGTGTCTAAGCAGAGACGCACAAAAGGTTTCAAGTTTCAAGTTGGAGTAGCTAATCACAAACGGGTAGAGAGGTTGTCGGTTAGATTGCCACTACCAGCAGTGTATACCATGTACATTTGAGCAAGACACTTCACCAAACGAGCGCATTCAGACTGTACAGAAGTGAACAGCCACATTCTTGTCAGTTTGCCCCAATGATGGATGAAATACCGTATTTTCCGAACTATAAGTCACACTCTTTTTTCTTTCCATCGTTTGTCCGGGGGTGTGGCTTATACTCAGATGTGACTTACACGTGGAATATAAGTCACATCTGAGTATATAATTTCACATCGTTGTTACGGTTACACTGATAACTGCGTTTTTTCCTTCATTATTATGCTTTTTTTTTTACTTATAGTCCGGAAAATCAGGTACTCAATGTTGTTACTTAAGTTAAAGTACAGATACAGAGGTAAAAAGTTACTCAAGTAAAACCAAAAGTATCACATGACAAATCTTCTTTTTCTACTTACTTACCGTTTAAAAATGTACTTTAAGAGTAAAACGTAAAAGTATCGTTAAAGTGTTAAATGTAGTGATACTGATTAAAAAGTGATACGTACTTTGGTCAACAGCAGCAAAACGAATCAATTTCTTATTTTTCCTCATGAATTTTGTGTATTTACTTTTGTTTTGCTCAAAGCCAAAGCTTGAACTCGAAAACTTAAACCACAAACATGTTAAAAATAAGCCCTCAAATCCTACGAAGAGTACTTTCTACTTTTCAGTCTTGCTCAAAAATGTAGTGAAGTAGAAAGTACAGATACTGCTCTCAAATGTAGTGAAGTAAAAGTAAAAAGCATCAACTGTTAAACTAACTTAAGTAAACTTCAGATACCTAAAAACTCGACTTAAGTGCAGTACTTTACTACTTCTACTTACCTTCCATGAGCTATGTGTACGGTAGTTGCTCACCGCCTCCCGTAATTAACTTATGGAAAACAGTTTGAGAAGCTTATAGGCATTAGAGTTACTTCAACTCAAATATAATATGCACTTTAATTATGTGGAATCAGTCTCCAAGGAAAGCCTCTAACGGCATTACGCACAATGATTGAGTTAAATTCTTGTTTTGGAACGAGGTGTTATTCCGACCGAACGGAACAATGTGGTGTGTGTGTGTGTGTGTGTGTGTGTGTGCCGTGTGCAAAGCCTGAGCATTACTTGATGGGCCTTTCTCATTGATAAGAGAAGTAAATAGTGTTTTGACCTAAGTGGCTTTAGAATGAATAATAACAGAGGAGAAAATACAATGTTATCTCAAACGCCCGCTCCGAACCGTAGGCACTTTCTAATCACGCAGACAGAATGCGCGTAAAGCCGAAGTGGCCCGAGCGAGTCTCATGAGATCCAGGGACTGTGCGGAGGGCTGCTGTAGCAATTAGTCCAACTTTATTTTAGTGTAAGCGTATATACTCACAGAAAGTTTTAAATAGATCGTCAAAACTACTGCGGTGTGGTGCAGTATCCACGTATTCTCTCTCCGATTCAATTCTTGATTCCTTGTTTGTTTCTAGGATGTTTCTTCAGATTATGGGCCTAAACATTTGCAGTTAAGACCTTTATTGAAGGTTTTATAAGGTGAATAATTGGAACTTGAAAAGAAATTAAACCATACGTTACCTCAATACAGTATTCATGGACCCGCCTGCCGTATGGGGACTAAAAACAGGTCCCTACGATGTAAATCCTTTAATCTTGAAACAGATTTAAAGTTAAAAAAGGAGTAAAAATGCTTCAAAGTGAGAGTTTAGGTTAAGACCAGGTACATAGACGAGTTAATGTAAGGACCAGTCTTCAGGGAACGAATATAATATACAGTATACAGTATAATAGATGGGAATGTAATGTAATCTCCCCAGGAAACATGGAAACCCAACGTGTGTGTGTGGATGTATTTCCCTTGTCGTTGTACCAAAACATTGTGTGGTACAGTTTCATTTGATGCAGGGATAAATTAGGACCATCTAGTCTCAGGAATAAAAGAATAAAGCGACAGTAATATGAAGTGTGGTATTTGCTCATTGTTAAAACAGATTTATTGTGCTCGTGTCTGCTCTATAGTTATAATCTATGGCACATGTGGATCATTATGTTAGAATTTGCAGCTTTTAAATCGCAATATTCATCTAAAATTACTTGAATTCCACGTTAGCAAACTGTGGTGCCCAGTGGGAGCTGACGTCGCCGTAAACATTATCACAACAAAGAGTCGGCCGCTCCGATATATACATGCGAATCACACCAGCGAGCAGCAGATTTTTCTTTCACTTATACCAAAATAACTACGCAGCGCTGCCAAATCCTGCACGTATCACAGATTAAGGAACTAAAATTGGAGAATGAAGTACTTCGAGAGCTAAATGGGATGATCGGCAATATGGCGTCTTGAAAATAAGCGATTAAAAACTGCGAAAACATGCACAAACCACTCCGAATACAACTTCAGGTGAGGAAATGGTGAAGGGAGACAACTCTAACATGACTAAAAGCTCTCGAACTCAAATTATCTGGGAGCCGCAGGAGGAAGAGGAAGAGGAAGAGTCTGGGTGAAGCTGGGCCACATCAGGTATTCCACAAAAAAAGCTTTGTTAAAATCTTCTCAAACGTCATCGCTGTTTTCGACACTCATGAGGAAATACGCCAATTCTTGTGGGTTTTATGGATATACATCAGGGGTGCTCAGACTTTTTCAGTATGTGAGCTACTTTTAAAATGATCGTGTCTGAAAGATCTACCACCTAATACAAAAATGTTAAACATATATTTATTTGTAAATGTATTATGAATTCTTACATGTACAGTGCATTTTGATGGACCTGCACAACGTCATGAGATAAAATTGCACAACACAATTGAACTTTTTACATGTTCATAATTACTTGAATGATGATTACTGCTCTGACACTGAATAGAATCAGTGAGGGATGCACCCTTCGGGCAGAAGCTTCTGACATCAGGCCAGGAGTAAAATAGCATTTTTCATTTGAAAGCGATAACAGAGTTAATCATGTTGATTACGGTTTTGTCTTTTTTTATAGCCATAAGAAACACATTAAACGAAGTATCAGAATTTACTGCATTTTTTCACACAACTACTTCTATTTTACACATCCATCCATATTTTTTTCTTTTACGCATCAAATAAATGACTGGGAAAATCCCCGCAGCCCCGCGCTCTCATTCGTCACCTTCAGGACAACAGAGGCAGATTACCGTAATGATGGTAAAATATTTAGATAAGTTTTGCCTCCGCTTTGAGACGCCGTTTGAATTTACATGAGGGCATGACTGGGCGCGGAGTTACGCTGCTGGAAAGTCCGCAACCGCGCTCTATCTGCGACGATAGGATCCGACGCTAAAGGGTTAAACTAACTCGCACTTGTTTATGCAGCGCCCATGATGTGACCTAGAGTCAGGTGTAATCTGACTGTTGTCCTGTATATTAGTCATGTGACTGAATGGATGACGGGACGTGATCTACCCAAAATGCCTTTGCGATCGACTGGTAGATTGCGATCGACTGGTAGATTGCGATCGACGTAATGAACACCCCTGATATACATCGTTATTTGTTGAATCATTTGTGTTGGGAGTACACAGCGCGGAAATGCCACACTAACATTACGCTTTCATATTGTCCTGTGGGCCACAAAATATCATCTCGCGGGCCGTAATTGACCCCCGAGCCGTGAGTTTGAGACTCCTGCTTTAGCCCCCTGGAATATTATATGTAACCGACCACTGAAACACATCGTTTTAGTAGCATTTTATTGATTTACATGTATATGATGGACCACATTCACCCTAGCAACTGTAACCGTATCTATATGTACTAATATTTCCACAAATACAAATGTACAGCTACAGTCAGGTGGTCGTCTCTGCTCAAATCAATACGTAAGAACCACTGACCATATATTCCTTCCTACACACATGACAGTGCGCTCCCATAATCACATGTGACAGACAATAAAGCCCAGCTCACCAGACTGGAAAAGCTACAGAATGAGATCGCATGAATCACACAGAGTCACATACTGTATACAAGCGGTGCCGGCCCGGGGTTTGTGCGGTGAGTGATGCTGACCAGAGGTGCTTTGGGCAGCCGTGACAGCTCCTTTGACACAGAGGAAAACCCCACCTGACACCAGCCCTCCGGATCCTGCCCCTCCAGCATCCGCATAAAATATCCAAGGCCAAAGTCGCTGAGAACTGAGAACTAGCCTGCGGGCAGCTAACACCACATAAAGCCCATACAGTAACATAGAGAAGAGAGAAGAGAGGAAACACGGAGCATAACCCAGCCTTCACTTATGTTTTGTCATCTTATATAGGTTATGCTCTATATGTGCCCATGAGCAAGACAGCAGCCGCGAGGGAAGCATGAACTCTTAACACGTGGGTATAAATAGATAATGCAACAAAGGCTACCATGCATGCAAACTACTTCAGTAAAGAGTTAAGGTTAGGACATGGTGTTAGTTTTAATAAAGGGCCCATGTTACGCTTCATTCACACATGTTTAACACGCAAATCCTGCATATTTAGGCTGTGTTCTTCCCTCAAACTGAATTTTTTGGATGATTTCAGCCCTGGAATCGTCAATCTCTACTGAACTAAAAGTAAAAGGTGGCGTTTAACTTGAAAACTATCGTTACATGACATCACAAGGTGCAACAGAGTATTTTGAGCTTTGGAGATGTGGACAGACTAATAAAAGGGTTACTCAAACATGTGTGAATGAAATAAACTCCGAGTATGTTTTTTGAGGAGATAACTACATTATAACATGGCGATTTTGTGTAATATAACTAAGTACTGCACATGTAAGTGGTTGGAGAGAATACTGTGGATCTATATCTGTATGTGTTCTTTTTATAAAACCATAACTATAAAAAATCATCTTGTGTTTTCTAAGGTAAGGTGTACGTTTTTGTCCTGAAATACCAAATTGGTTCCTTGTGTTTGTCCCATCCCTCAGTGCTGCTGGAGCCAGCTGTCAGGAGCCTTGAAAAAACAGTGCAGCGGCCAGGGACCATCTCCAGATCGAGAGCGAGGTTTTGTTGGTTCTACCTGGGGGAGTTGAGTTTTGAACATGTTATATATTACGTTATGTATTCATAGGTTTCAGTCACATGGCTTTTTTCTTATGGACTCCAACCAACCTATTTTTATTTTTTTATTTCATCACTGAAAACCCATGGAGAACTATAGTTGAAAGTATGGATTTTTGTTTTATTTCTGTACTCTTAAACCTTGTGTTGAATATTGTGCCTCAAACATTGAAGTGAACGTGTTCCTCAGTAAAAATGTGACATACTTATTTTAAGATGTCCTCTCTGCCACCTGTTACTTCTGTGGCAAGAGGTTTTGCAATCCATCTTTTCACACTCAAAAGATGGATTGCAAAGCATTCTGTTCAGTGACGTACTCTACCTTCTGGCAACAGTTAACACATTTATGACCTTGTACAGGCAGTATTTAAAATTAGTTTAAGTCCTCATAGGACTCTATAGATAGAACCTTTCTCAGGGTATAAGTACAGGAGGCTCCTTTGTAATGTAACGCATGTGCCTGCTGTCTGTACTTCTACTTCTCATATCAGATAAAACTCTTTTAACTCTTTACTTGGTCTCCAATCACTTCCTTCATAATTGTAATTGTCATTTGCAGGATTCACATTTATGTGGCAAGGTGAGGGTTAACTTTTTTTTGGCTGTAATATTAAAATAAAATGAAATTGTCAAACATCAACAATGTTGGACAATTTGTAAATCCTAATTTTATTACAGTGCATGATTATTTGTCCGCTGAGTGGAACACTGGACGGAGTTTTAACATTTTTCAATTAACAAAAATTGGCAATTTACAATGTTAACGACTGATGGTGAAATAAAGGGTCTGTTCTAAACTGTATATTTTCACAAAATAACTATGTTCAGTTCTGTTCTTCAGCACATTATTTCTCTCGTCTCATACTGTGAAAAGCATTGGTCCATTCAGACACAATAAGGACGAGCCATGATGCAACTGGTCTTTAAAAAAGGCAGCGTGCTGAGCTGGACGCTGGCACATCCATCTAAAAATCGCTTAACATAATTATATAAACACAACAAACAGAAAATAAGACGACGAAACCTACGAGAACTAAACACAGACCGATCACAGGCTGAGCTGCAATTACACGGCAGCTCCAGGACAGACACGAGGAACGAACCAAAAGGACGATCAGGGAAACGCTCTCCTGTTCCCACACATTTACATTAAGGCCAGTTGGATATTAGTTTAACGTGATAATTGTTTCGTACCTGTTAACACATGGAGGCTTTTATAGTAAAGTGTCTGCCGCCCCCAGTTGGCAGACAAACTGAACTACCCAGTTCTGTCACATCTATTATTATCAAAGACTAACTTGACCTGCATTCATCAAACAAACTGGCTTTTCTAAGTTGCCTACAGTGAAAACATGTGTGCAGGGCCAGTCCAGCCTATAAGCAGAATAAGCAGCTGTTTAGGGCCCCGAGGTCACCAGGGGGCCCCCACGAGTTCATACATGTATTTATCAATTTTTTTTGGACACAGGGCTTGTGTGTTTGCAGCAGCCTAAATATCCGTCTAAAACAATTACATTTGTTTTGTATCTATAGTAGCAAAATATCTGCTGCTGCTACATTTGTTTTTGAGTCGGGCAGAGGTGAGGGGAGCTATGTGTTTACACCGGTGCAAGGACCCGACATAAAGTAAATTTAAGCCCACTGTCGCCACTGGAACACATTAAAATCCACCAGAAACTTGTCTAGAATTTCAAAAATCTTACCCCCCCCCCCCCACTTATATGTTTGTGTTCTGTTCTTATATGTTTGTGTTGTTCTTATATGTTTGTGTTCTGTTCTTATATGTTCGTGTTCTGTTCTTATACGTTTGCGTTCTGTTCTTATACGTTTGTGTGTTGTTCTTATACGTTTGTGTGTTGTTCTTATATGTTTGTGTTCTGTTCTTATATGTTTGTGTTCTGTTCTTATATGTTTGTGTTCTGTTCTTATATGTTCGTGTTCTGTTCTTATACGTTTGCGTTCTGTTCTTATACGTTTGTGTGTTGTTCTTATACGTTTGTGTGTTGTTCTTATATGTTTGTGTTCTGTTCTTATATGTTTGTGTTCTGTTCTTATATGTTTGTGTTCTGTTCTTATATGTTTGCGTTCTGTTCTTATATGTTTGCGTTCTGTTCTTATACGTTTGTGTTCTGTTCTTATATGTTTGTGTTGTTCTTATATGTTTGTGTTGTTCTGTTCTTATATGTTTGTGTTGTTCTTATACGTTTGTGTGTTGTTCTTATATGTTCGTGTTCTGTTCTTATACGTTTGTGTTCTGTTCTTATATGTTTGTGTTGTTCTTATATGTTTGTGTTGTTCTTATATGTTTGTGTTCTGTTCTTATATGTTTGTGTTCTGTTCTTATATGTTTGTGTTGTTCTTATATGTTTGTGTTGTTCTTATATGTTTGTGTTGTTCTTATATGTTTGTGTTGTTCTTATATGTTTGTGTTGTTCTTATATGTTTGTGTTGTTCTTGTGTCTGTGGTAGTTGTGACGTTCTGGATGTTTTCAGTCTGATGTTGGTCAGATAAACATAAAAACAATTAGTCAAAGTGATGAGAGCAGAGTCAGAATGTGCCAAATGTGAATCACCAACAACTGATCCAAGAGACATCCACTGTCGGGGCCCCCAGAGACAAATTCAGCTTAGGGCCCCCTGAAAGCTAGACCCGGCCCTGTATATGTGACTGTACGTATCCGCATTGCATTCACATTTACACCACTTTGAGCTCCTGCTAACATCGACTCTCTTCCCGTATGAATCGCACACATGTTTATAACACATCGATTGAACGGACCTCGTTTGCTTTCTCCTCGCATTTCACATTACGAAACCATAGCCTTTTAAATGAGCTGCCTTAAACCGTCCACAATTACCTCACTGAACGCTAAAAACTTGCTACAAAGCAGTTTGATGATTAAACGGTTTGCTCCTGGCTGAGGACAACGCATCCTAATTTCTATTTGAACCTCTTTATTTTGCAAGTCATTCAGCGGCTTACAGACTCAGCTTATTCATATCCCCTTTATTTTAATAGACACATAGAGCAGGACTAGACTGTTAATTATCTTGCGATCTCTAATAAATGGAGATAGGAATGCTTGGTTTGCAGATAATTGCTTCATCCATCTCCAAAACGCATATCAGAGAGTTATAGTAAAGGCTTGATTTGACTAATAGCTTTTGTTTATCGTGAGGTTATATGTACAAGGTTGCACCACAGGACGCAACCCACGTTCATAGCGATTTTTTCTCATTTGTGGCTGTAGTAAGAGTATATTATGGTAATACGCTTGCTCAATTTGTGCCTCCGTATCATAACAAATTCAAAAAATGTGGGATTTTAATACACATCGATGCAGAGAGCTGAATCTGCCATCTCAACAGCTGTCAAAACTGATTTATACCAGCGATGTCTAAGCCACGGGAGCCCAGATTTTAAAATGAGACAAAGTGGGTACAAGCGCAGGACTCCTTCATTGCATCATATCACGCTTAGAAATGGAGATAACGGGATTAAATTAAAGCTGATCAGTTAGCGCAACAAGACACAGCCATCACGGTGTTTACGATGTAGTTCGTTCGCACTTTGAAGGAACTGTACGTCGCCTCTGCTCTTGCGGTTTAAAGAGCTCATATTACGCCATTTTCTGATCTATGTTGTAATAATGCTGGTTCCTCATCACAAATATAGCTAGAGTTAGTTTTGTTTCATGTTTCGTTCACACTTTTAACGCACAAACCCTGCATATTTAGGCGGAGTTCTTCTCTCAAACAGAAAACACTCTGTTCCACCTTGTGATGTCATCTGGTGATACAGGAAGTGCTCCACTGTGTTTGTGTTTTGAGTCTCACTAGAATCATTTGGATCATTTCAGCCCTGGAATTGCCAATCGCTATTGACCAAAAGGTAAAAAAAAAGTAGCTGTTCACTTGGAAACTACCACTTCATGACATCACAAGGTGGAACAGAGCATTTTGCGCTTTGGAGATGTACAGACTAATAACGCAGGGTTACTCAAACAAGTGGGAATGAAGCAAAACACAACTCTAGGTATGTTTTTGACGATGTAACGGCGTTATAACAGGACTAAAAGTTCATGAGTATTACAGTGGTCTCTCGTTTATCGCGGGGGTCACGTGCTAAAAATAATCCGTAATAGGCGAAATCCGCGAAGTATCAGCTTTATTTTTTACAATTATTCTATATGTTTTTTGCTGTAAAACCCCTCACCACACACTTAATACACTTTTCTCACACAGGCATTAACATTTTCTCGCATTTCTCTCTCGTTTAAACTCTCTCAAAGTTCAAACCTCCGTAGGCGTCTTTGTCGGTGCAGAACGTTTCATCGACATTGTGGGTTTTGTCGGGGAGAAAACAAATTGCAAACGTACAGCACTTCAGAGTCACACTGCGATCCAACGTTTATGTAAATTTGTCTGAACACATTCTGTACTGGACAGGAGACACGGCACGGAGGAGACTGATGGACAATGGTCTACAGTCCAACAGCCAATCAGGACAAAGAACACAACGCACGATCAGACGATGTAAAAAAAACATGTAAAATTTGACAAAAAGACCGCGAAAGCTACAATTAAAACTGAAGTTGAGTTGCCAGTGCCATAAACGGTTCATAAAGGACACATACTTTTCTCATTCTCAGTATATGAGCTGCATTTACTGTAGCAGCTGAGGCACTGATTAATGATTAGCTCCAGATGCTGAGTTTAGGTAGTGAGGATTTAGATCTGAGAGTCTTTTTAGTTTGGATGGACTGGATTTCAGTATTGAAATTGGCAACCAAATTATAACATAAACAACCTGGCCATCACACCCAATGTTAAAAAGAAATCTAAGTTTATAATTGTTATTAGTAAAAGCTACATTTGACTGAAGGCCAGAAACTAAGCTACAGCCGCTGCAGTTTTGGCGATGCTCTTTGACCCAGTTGTCAAGAAATCGATCAAATCATTTAATCAAATATCAACAAACCCAACGTGACCAAAGTATGTTCCAATATAATCTTAACTGTGAGGAAAAATGAAAAAATAAAACAAAAAACTGCTGAAATTGACATGTTGACCTGCAATAAAAATATCTTGTCTCGTGTTTAACTTTTCCATTTTCAATATAAAAATGTTAAATATTAAAATAATCATCCACATTTACAAAAGAAATAAGTCAATACAAAGGTCAACGTTTCATTTTTGGAGCGTTTTACTGCAGATTCTGATTTCATATTCCCTGATGGGTGTAGGCCCACGCAGAATCCTTCAGTTCTTCACTAAATTGGCTTTTAATGTAGCTCTCGGCCCCTTTGAGAATAAGCCAAGCTGCTCTGGGTTTGACTGACAGAAAAATGGATGCCCTCTCGACAAGACATCAAAGAACCGAGGGCTATTTATAATGGACTTCTTTGTGATGAGATTGTGCGAATCAGAAGCAGAAAATTGCCAATAGGTTGAGTTCACGTGACATCGCAAGATTCTCGAAACATTGAGTTGGAGTTGGTCAGAATTCTTATAGTTTGGTGTTAAAATGTCAGATTGTACATTTGTTGACCTGGTTAATGGATAATATCTGTGTAATTACTGGATGTATCTACACAAAACAAAACAAAAAACACTGGCACAAAGCCTCGTTTGTCGGAATAAATGAACAAAAGTGAATGGATTTTTCACAATAGTGTTAAGAAAAAACAAATACATGACTTATTAGTTGATTATGGCAGGTTTGTGGAGCAAATTGCAAAAAAAATTAAAAATAAATAAAATAAATAATAAAATAATAAAGTAAAAAAATAAATAAATAAAATAAAATGCACAAACAAATGAATAAAATAAAAATAAATAAATGAATAAAATATAAAAATACACAAATAAATAAAATAAAAATAAATAAATAAATGAATAAAATATAATAAAAATAAATAAATGAATAAAATATAAATAAATAAATAAATAAATAAATAAATAAATTAAATAAAATAAAATAAAGGCAAAAATAAAATAATAGTAACGTTCAACATTTGTAGATCAAAAATTTGGATATTTCTAGACATTTCTACAGTAAATCTTCCATACACATCTGAAATTCTAGCCCAATCAAGTTCTACAGTATAAACGCAACCTCAAACACTTCTTACTTCTTCTTCACATAGAAAAATAGCTTGTATAATCGACCATAGCGTTTCTTTCATTTCATTCATGTTTTTTTCCCATTTCAGACGTCTACAGTTTCATTTTTGACTAGCCTTGACAGAGAAAATAGTTTGAGTGCAAACATGGCTGGCTGTGCTGTGATGCATCGACAGTGCATACTAATGTGTCCTCTGGGAAATGCCAAATGCTAATTGTTTGTGGGGCTACAGCTAGCACACTGCTGCTTCCATTTCACCATCTGACTGTACCGCTTTGAAGCCATCCAAAGCGCTGATCACAGTCCAACTATGCGAATATTACAGTTAGAAATTCGTTAGCAGAGAAAGACTTTGTGGATTTCTTGTCCCTGGGATTAAGATCTGAACAGTGAAGATACTGTATAATTATCAAAAGTGTAATCAAATTGTCAAAGATCGTGGCTCGGTGTAAACGCCATGGCAGGATTTTTTGGAGGTTTCAACATCCAAATGTGTTCAATTATTTAGACAGGCGGTTTTGCTAACTGTAAATTGAACAATTCTCCGGAGTAAAGCCATTTTTCAAACACCAATTACAGCCGCGCATCTCATCAGTCACGATGACAATGGTTTACTCAGTGACATTAATTAACGGCCTCTTGGAAGATGACGCGTGAGCTGATAAGTTACTATTGGCAGTACTGTCTGTGTAGTTTTATAGTATCCGTATTGTAATATCTGCGCTCCGTGTGTGACTGTACTGGTGGAACGTGTGGCTCTGAGTGGATTAATGCGCTTAATGCCTTCTACATCGCTGACATATTGGCTTAGGCCTTTGCTACTATAAACCTTTGGAGTATACACAAGCTTAACGCCGTTGGGATTTGATTGCGACAGTAAAAGACAAATATAAACAAACATAATCTTACATGTGTTTAAACTGTACATTTTAGAATCACACTGTGTAACTCTTTAAATAAAACATAAACTGCAATAAAAAACATCTAAAACTGCTTTATTTTAGTGAAAAACATTGAAAACCGTGCCTTCTTACTGTGAGCGCGTTTGCATCTAAACAAAACTGGTTCTTATTTGGCCTGGAGGACGGTCTCCTTCTGCTCGTCTCCATGGAAATGTTGTTCCTTTGGCTGTAATATTACACAGCATGAAATCACGCCGAGGACGCGCCACCGCTTTAACTTTCAGTGTGAGGTGAAGAACGCAAACCCAGGGCAAGTTTAGCTGCTTTGGGGCAGACTGACTAAAAAGTGGCTGCCATATTTGTGGGTAACACTGTAATAGCTTTGCCTTAATAGAGCATGAAAAAATACTTAATCCACAATAAACAAAATGAATAAGTGAAAGGTTTTTATAAAGATGTTTACTCTGTTTTAATGTTAATTTTATGATGATTATTTGTGATTATTTATGCTTTGATTTGTGTGATTTTAACGTCTTTCTTATTCCGTGCACGAATTGAGCTACACAAATAATACTAATAATACTTGCCTTGCCTCAACAAATACTCAATAGACTTAAAAAATACTTAATTAACACCCCGACCCCTTAATTAAGTCATTACTAAGCCTGAATCACACTTAATAAACTACTTGTTCATCATTAAATAAGAGTTTATTCATGCTTTATTAAGAAAAATCGCTATTATCAACTGTAAACCTTTTTAAGTAAACACATTTGCAACATCCAGATCAGTCGTTTCACCTTTCGACCCCAGAAGCGAATAGAATGTTATTAATTAAGAGGATTAGACCTACATACGGTACAGCATGTAGGTCCCTGTTCTGTGCGTGTGCGGCCGTGTGTTAGCGTACAAACCGGCACGGCTCAAGTTGTGTTTGTGTAGTCTAGTCTAATTAAAGAGTTGCGTCCTACTGGCGTCGGGGTGAGCCAGTGTTGTGCTCCACTTGTGTCACTGGCTTTGATAGGTGATGTTTATTTCATTACCGCACTGTGCAAGTCTCACCGCTGCTGCTGCTGCTGCTTCTGCTGCTTTAACCCAAGCAGTGGGTGGAAACTGTCAAAGCATATAACACGCATTACTCAAATGAGCTCGGGAAAGGAAAGGTAATAATCATTTATAACTCGGCCAATGTAGTATGAATTGGTTTAGTGAGGGTTCATTTTTCCTCAATGGTTGCAATTTCTCCCTTCACAAAAACTGTCCACGGGCCGCAGACGGCACTTAAATAATTGACAAGGTTAACATGAAATATAAATGCTAGCTTCCTGCTCTTGAGAGGTGCGCTGGTCTTCTGACACTAGCCGTACAGTATTCTCTTTATGCTGAGCTACACTGATTGGTATCTGGAAATGTGGTCAGCTGTCTCATTATCGCATGTACCGCCGGTCGACCGTGTTATTGACGGAAACAGAGACATTTTACCAATCGCTCTGCTGGTAAAAGTCAGGTCTATGTAGCGGTTGTTGCAGAAGCAGGTTATCTAAAAAGGAGGTCAGCTCAATTGGAAGTGGCTTGACCGGATGGTGGTACTTCAATTATAAGGACAACAAAGCGTTTGAGACAAGTGGAGGTTGGGAACTTTTAAACTTACTCGTACGAGGTTGGAAAACAAGGTCTAATCTGCTTTGTGAGAAACAATTGTAACCTTTTGCTAAGTCAACGTTGGAAATTGGCCAGTGTTAGTGTTAGAATTAATGATATTCAACTTTGGATTTGGTTTGCAGTACCTCATTTGTGTAATTTTTCATTTTGCCTTTCTACGTAGTGACTTCACGTTCTGAAATAGGATTTTATTATAACGGGGATGTACTTTAAGGCAGGAGTGTCCAAACTTTTTGCACAGAGGGCCAGATTTGGTGAGAGAGCTGACCATTCGCCCTGATAATTCTTTGAACCATTAATATTAAATGCAAACAAACTATTTAATTATTTTTTACTTTTTATTGCAAATGGCTTTCACCTTTCAAAAACAAAATTAATGATATACAGATTATAAATATGAAAACGTAAACATTTAAACTGTGGTTTTGATAATCACAATAAACACAAAGTTATTTTTATTCCAGAGGCTGCGGGCCAGGGAAAATTCGTACACAGGCCGGACTTTGGGTATGCCTGCTTTAAGGGCTTTCAAGACACTGGGTAACAAGAAAATAAAAAATGTGTCTTGTGCAATGACTCAGTGGCAAATAATGACGGAGAAGTGGTAATCGCACCAGCAAACTAAAATGATGAAATAGACTAACGCTATTGAGCTACTTGGGCTTATAATTACATTTAAGATTAAACTGAAATGAATGTTGTTGGATACAAAAGGGGGCAGGACTTCGGAAGATCTGTTATTATAAGTTTATTTGTCCCAGAGGAGAAATTTAAGTATATTGAGCCATAAATGCAATAACTCAAACAACAGGAGGTCAAGTAAGATCAGCAGATTGTGCAGTGTGAGGAGAGTAAGTGACATCAGGACAAAAGTGCCTGTGTCCGTCATCTGTGTCTTTTCAGTCACTATGTTTGACTGAGGAGTGATAATAATTTACTTATTTCTGCAACACAAACTTGGTCAAACTTCAGATTCTGTACACGACTAAGCGATGCAGTCATTATCGTCATACTCGGCAATGTTTCTGCCGTCAGAGACTTCCTAACAGCAGTTTTCTATTTAAAGTTTGTATATAAGCTTCTCTAGACGGTACAATCCAGGCTGTTTAAGCCCCGGTTCCCCTTAGCACTGCACTGGATCCATGCCAGTCTGTCCCTGATGTCATGTCACTCGGCGTTGCTGTTTGGCATGAGTTATCTTTTAGCCTTTGTGAGCCTCTCAGTGCCTCCTCTTTCACCCTCTCCAAGCTGCCATGCTAATTTCTTACCTCCTTTGTGCTACTGTCTCATTCTCTCTCTTTGAATGCACCCGACGACTAAGCCACGAGCCGGGGTGTATAAATATAGCTCTAACGCCGGGGTTGGAGTAATGAATAACAAATATTCAAATTGTGGAATTCTAATATTTGAGAACTCTATAGTAGGACTTCGGATTTACTTGTAAGTTGTGACAGGTGTATAGCTGAAATCTTTATACTTGATTTTACTCTGTGTTAAAAACTACTACTGCTGGTCAGTTGTCAGTTAAATGGTTTATATAACAGATGACATTGCTGGTTTCTGGTTGGGCGCCAAATTGGAGACATCTGATGCATATGTTAGATTTCCTTTGTCAGCAGCAAGAAGCGGTGTGTAAAGCATCATGGGGGTTTCATACACATATTGGACACATGTATTATTGTACAAGAGCCTCATTTTAACATATTTGGTTTGGTATTTAATGCCTAAACTCAAACTTTACATTTTTGATGGGACTCTTTTGACTTTACAATGACTATACAGTTGGCCCTCGCGATAACGTGGTTCACCTTTCGTGGTCCCGCTGTTTCGTGGATTCTTTTTACAGCGTTTCAAAGTGCGTTGTGTTCTTTGTCCTGATTGGCTGTTGGACTGTAGACCATTGTCCATCAGTCTCCTCCGTGCCGTGTCTCCTGTACAGTCCAGAATGTGTTCAGACAAATTTACATAAATGTTGGATCGCAGTGTGACTCTGAAGTGCTGTACGTTTGCAATTTGTTTTCTCCCTGACAAAACCCACAATGTCGATGAAACGTTCTGCACCGACAAAGACGCCTACGAAGGTTTGAACTTTGAGAGAGTTTAAACGAGAGAGAAATGTGAGAAAATGTTAATGCCTGTGTGAGAAAAGTGTATATGTGCGGATTTCGCCTGTTGTGGGTTATTCTTAGAACGTAACCCCCGCGATAAATGAAGGAACACTGCACATACATACTGACATATTGTAAAGAAGTGGAATAAGTCAGTGCGACATCGTCCATAGCGTTTGGCTCCAGTCAAATGAAGCTCATCGAGGCTAGCGGTTATAGGAGCGAATTTGGAGCTGCGTTCCATATTTGTAATTCCAACCGCAAGTATCATAGCAACCAAAGAGCCAATCCAGAGCGTAGCTGTTGAATGTAACGGCCCTTCCCGCCTGCACCACTAGTTTAGCAGAGAACAGGCACTTAGCAACGCTGTCAATCAAACCTGTTGCTAATGCTAGTGGGAGTGACCTTGCGAAAAGAAGGTCTCTGATTTGTCTAATTATTAATGTTCATATATTTATTGACGGACAAAATAGCGAAGTATAAACACCAGGATCATGTCGAGTTGATGGAGCCGGAAGCACGCTCATAATCACGTCATCTAGCACGTTAGCTATGTCCGTTTATATATATATACAGTCTATGGTGTGTATGTGTGTGTGTGTGTGTGTGTGTGTGTGTTGACTGTTGCTAAGAAGTGATTATATAAGAAACCAAATGCTGAAGCAAGTCTCCAAAAAAAACAACTCCACTTCTTCAAAACTATTTATGGAAGTTGCTGGCAAATTTAGGAAGTTGTGACTCAAAGTTTTTTTTTAGAGGATGTGTTTGCGCATTTATAGTCCGAAACCACACACAAACATTATATTAAATGTGCACTACTAACTTTTCTGCTAGTTTTCTTGGCGATATTATTGGGTTTTCCAGAATGTTCGAAAAGTATGTTATTAGACGGATCAATCTCCATGGAGACAAACAGGTTAGAATATATGTTTTTCAAGGTATTTGTGAGCGATTAATACATCTGTAATGAAACAAAGGCAAGACAAATCACCTCCTTGTTTGGGTTATTGTGGATCTGGGTTAACTTGTTCTTTCCACAGGTTTGGTTGTGTTTCTTTTGCGCTATCTGGCAGCCCTGATTTATTTTACTTACACGAAACATCTGAGTCCTTTTTAAACCACTCCTTTACTCAAACTCTTTTCTCTTCTCTTTTCTATCCCAGGTGGGCCGTCCCGCTGGTCCTCCCCTCCGTGCGACTGCTGCTGCAAGAACCACAAGGGCGACGGGGAGGGCGAGAGCGGCACCTCCATCAACGACCTCTCCACCTCCAGCTCCGAAAGCAACTCCGAGGTCGGCTCCCCGCAGGAAACCGTCATCTGCGGGCCCGTCGCACGCCCCCAGCAGCACCCCCACGCCAACGTCCAAACCCTGGATAGACCGCTCAAAAAGGGTCCCGTGGCTATGCTCCAGAAGTCCGAACCGCGGAGAAAGAGCGATTTAATCCGAGAGTCCGGGAGTTCCAAGAAACGACCGGCGAAAGAGAAGCTAACCGTGGAGGAGGAGCTGGAGAGGTGCATCCAGGATTTTCGGAAAATTAAGATTCCCGAAAGGTTCCCGGAGAGGAAGTACAATTGGCAAGCAGATCTGCTGAGAAAGTACCGCCTTTGAGCATTATGGTGGCAGTGTGCAAGTTTACAATATTAACACACTTTTAATTTAAAACAATGAATTTCCAAGACTTTGAAAAGCAGCAAAGACACTAGCGAAATCGTGACTCTTCGAAAGTGGTTTAAAACGTCACTTCTGAACAAAAACCTTGACGAGAATAATGGACCTTGTTGACCTTGTGCGTATGTAGTTTAGGATGTTACAAACTGTGTGTTGTTGTGCACTGCTGAATGCTTCACACTTCATCACCAACGGCAACCGCGACATGCAGTAGAAACGCAAAGAATCATCTAACATGGAACCTTGCTTACGCGTTTGGTTAACATAATTCATGGTTTTTCGAAGGGACATTGGTGTTGCATTCAAGATCCCATTTAAGTATAATTTTTTAGTATTTTTACCGAAATCTTTTAAAATTTAGAGTTTTAAATGGTCAAAGTCATCGAAATTAATACTATTATCATTGCAAACATGGATATCGTCGTCTTTGGCAGTTTCTTACCAACTTCTGGGTTATTACGAAGTTTTGGTGCTGATAAATAATAACTCTAAAATGAAAATATCTGATCTATGGATGACCTTACTTAAATCTGCTGATGAGGCCTTGACCGCAACACTATTTGTCCCCAAAACCCAACGTCAACTTTTATGTTATAATGAGAAATGTTCGCAAAAGAGACATTGCTGATTTATCATGAATGGGTGTGAGTGTGCGCAGGTGGCCCCCCAGAGGTCACTGATGAATCTACATCAGGATCCATTAATAATTGAAGCTGTCCTGACTGAGCTCTGGCTATAAATACCCTCCTCCCCCTGCAGCGAGGGCAGTGCAGCAGCTGATTACTTCACTAGGCCACAGGGAGGAGCTCTAAGGCACACGAGACACTACAAGGTTATCATGAACACAATCCATTTACATTATTAAAAGGTGCGCTATGTAACATTTCTGGTGGAGGGTCAGTCACTTTCTCGTCTCGAAATTGATCTGTCTGGAAAGTTTGACACTACGGCACATGATTTATCTTGGATTTATTGAGTTAAGAGCTGTTTTATTGCTCATACATACCTTAAAAACGTCCATTCTTCCTGTGAATGGGTATTGCCTCTCCACAGATCTGACGTTTAACTTGATTGACCTGTTTTTTTTTTCCATTTGAGATACATTTACCTGCAAAACTGTCATATAGGGCACCTTTAAGCTCACTTTTACACCAAAACTTTTCATAAATTGATAAACATGTCCTTAAATTATTCGTTATTATTTCTGACGTCAAAATGTTGAGGTTTTTTTCCAAGTAAGAGTTTCCGAATAATCGACTGTACAGATTTCAACTGTGGCATTTAAAACCACTGCACAAATATCACGTTTTAATTATTACTGCCTGTTTTGAAACTCTTTATCACATCCTTGTAAAGTGTTTCTCTTTGGGCTGCAGCGATCAATCAGGGTTAATTGAGCCGAATCAAACCGAGACTTTCGATACAAACAATCGATATGGAAAATGATTGCTAGCTGCAGCCGTGGTTTTCTAGTTGACACGTTAATCACTTACAGTTTGTACATTGTAATTCCTGCAGTAATTTCAGCCGATTTCAGTATCGCTTGTCATAAATCTGGAGAGCGAAGGACAGGACTGCTGAGCACGTATAGACACTGAGTGATGCCCGTTGGCCCCACAGTTGACATGTTAATCAATAGTCTCTGATAATTGCATGTCGTAATGGAGGCGATGGATGCCTCTCTTGTTTACTGTAATAAATGTCCCCACTGAGTCGCTGACAAAGACGGACCTGTAATGGCTGTAATGATTATTAGATATGGTTTGAGTTTATTTACAGTCTATGTACACGCATGAGCCATCGGTGGACTAAAGTACTATTGACATTACTCGGCCCCGCCCACTTTTACCATAAATCTGACTAAACGGTGCTTTGTTTGTGGTGGCTCTTCTGGTTAAGGTGGAATCCCATGCATTTCAATGGAGAATTTTGCCGTTAAAATATGATATAAAGTACGTTAATTTGTGTAAAATGGTCTATGTTCATGTGACCAACAAGTCAACACTGCACCGATTCTATGGAGGAGTTAAAACGGCTCTTTCGTCCCTACAGAACTTATAATATTTGTTGTCAAGATCGCCAGCCCCATGCAAAATAATACAACCCGAATGACGATGGCGGCGCCCACGGCAACTTGTGGGATAAAGTGAAATGTTGGCATTGGGTGTCATTAAAGAGGGGGTATTATGCACAATCGATCAACCTTTTTGAGCGTTCCACCACGTTACAATGCCATTCGCTCGTCAAAAACATGCCTGAGTTCGTACAAGGTAATCAAAGTGCTATACAGATTAAAAAAAGACAAATCGAAACATAAATAATTACAAATAATCATCATAAGATTAACATTAAAGGAGAATAAAAACCTTTCAGTCCAACGCACAGCTAAAAAGAACAGTTTTTACTAGTCATTCTTGCATGTTTGAGTAATCTAGCGATCTCTCGGGAACTATTCGAACTCTCCTTATCGTCAGCAGTACGATTCTATCCAAGATTCGACCCACAAGCTTACATCACCCATGCCCACACCCTTTCACAGCCCCTGCACCCTTTGATTCGATGTGCAGTAGTTTTGTTAGTGAAATACACACCAGTGCTCTGAAGGGGGAGTGGCTCGGGTGAGAAGCAAAGGGAGAAGAGACTCAGAGCTTCAAAAACTTGTTAATACGTTGTTTTCAGCGAATATAGCAGTTTCAAAACAATAAAACGTGCAGTTAATAGCCCATAGAAGTGTAATACTCCCTCTTTAATGAATCGAAATGCACAAACTGAACTATACTTACTGTGGTCTATGGGTTTGTTATGGTCCAAAATAATGTCATTTGCATTAATTTAAGCTCAAATGTGTCACAATTAAGCTCACAGAGATTATAATATGTATAAAAAAAGGTTGCTAACATTTCTTTCTTTATTTATTTATTTGAAAAGATGCAGAAATCAAACATTATGAATCAACCACATAACATAGTCCATCACAGTTCTCTATATTGAAGATACTGAAGCTGACATTATGGAAATATATCAAAAAAGATAATAATATATACATAGAGAATATTTATTTAAAAATATATCGTGACAAAGTGTTTAGAAAATCCCAGAACTTTTATGAATATTACAATACCACATAGAAATTTGACTTTAAATGTATTTCTGTTTCCAAATAATCAAACTAACGCACATTACCTTACAAGATGACAATACAAACAAATATATTTATTATATTTAGTTTACATATGTTACAGTAGTGATCACTGAAAGAAAGATTTGTCCAGGAAGTAAAATTTGAACGCTTAGGCCTGTTGATGTTTGGATATTTTACAAAAGCACAAAAGACGCACAATACGATATAAAAACTACCCATGGTTTAATAAAACAAATGAACTATGCTTTGCTATATGTATTTATTTTTGTATAGAGAGTAGAAATTCCTTTAATGATTATATATAATTATGTGAATCGATTTAATCATGAGACGCACATAAGGATTGTTTCCGCTTTTCCGTATTCGTGGCACGTATTCTTCAATTAATACCTTGCCTTTTGTCAATACACTGCTGTGACTTATTTTTCTACCCATTCAAACTATCACATTTGCATTTGAAAGTCGTCTATCTCTCGAGCTCAAGGTGAGAAATGCTCATCCACTTGACATTGTATGTAAATAAATGCCATAAATCACAGCTAGCCAAGATGTGTATTATAATATCATATGTACATAGGAAGCTAATGGGTGGGGCGGGGCTGCTTTCTGCTACTACGGCTCTTCATACTTCACAACATGGCGGTTTGTTTTGTCGTTACAGTGCACAGGGCCGAACGAAGCAAAGGAATGCTAATTTACATCAATGACATTTTTAATCATAGCATAAAAAAGGGACAGTTTGCAGTTAGCCAAGTAAACAATCAGCCCTTTTTGGATAGCGTCAGGGAGACATTTCCAAACACCCAAAATTCTAGTTTGTTTTTCCATTTCATTTTCATGGAAGACACTAAGCATAAAGTCCAATTTGATTTTATCTTGGTGTGAGAAACAAACAATGGAAGGTTTATGGGAGTGACAGAAAGTGATTTCAAGCCATTTAACCAAGTATTAAAGGTGCATTGTGGAGATTTGCCCAACTTCAACCACAATTCAGGCTAAGTAACTATTTAATACATACCCTAGCCCTATCTTCTAACTGTAACCCCTTAGTTCAAAGTTGCTTGGATGAATCGTAGGCTGTATATTTAAATGGACATAGTTAACACGCTAGCCCCAGCTCCATCAACTCTGGCTCCAATTCACGTTCTATTGAAAAGCCGTCACCGCTCACATCGTAACTGCTGCTGTCAGGCTCGTCACTTTGGTCTTAAATGTTCATATTAACCCACGCTACATGATCCTGGTATTTTTATTCCACTATTGCGTCCACAAATCAAGATATGAGCATTAATCACAAATGGCAAATCAAGGGCTTTCTTTCCCTGAAGTCGCTCCAGTTAGCGTTAGCAACAGGTTTGATTGACAGAGTTGCTAAGCGCCTGCTCTCTGCTAAACCCTTCAACAGCCTCGCACTGGATTGGCTCTTTGGTTGCTATGATACTCGTGGTCAGAACTCTGCTCCAAATTCGCCGCTATAACTGCTCTAGCCTCGTTGAGCTTTTTTTTGACTGGCGCCGAACGATACGAGTGACGTTAAACTCACTTAGTCCAGTTTTTTATACAGTCTATAGCCTGAATCATTCTTATTAAACAGTTTGTTCAAAAGCTAATTAATAAAGCTAATTTAGTTATTATAAAGTGCTATCAATTATGTTTATAGGGAAATATATGTATCGCGTAATTGTTATCCTCATTATATTTTCACCGTCAAAGGGCTACCCGTGTTATACGTAATACAAACAGTAATGCTCCCATTAGCGGAGGATTTATGGACGCACAATGCACCTTTAAACATCGCAATCAACCTTTCTTTCACAGGTCCCAAACTCCTAATATTGTCAACCTTTCTTTTTCATATGTATCCCAAATTTCTGCTTGGCTGCTTCAATTGTATGTCCCTAGTTTTTACTCAAAACTTGGTAAAAGATTTGTGTGAAACTTGCCTAGGAAAACGTGCATGAGAGGAAGGTGGAAACCAAGTCACCAGGAGGCCTTTTAGACTAGAACACAGCTGTTTTGCACAATGTATAAAGTCCAACAAAGAGTCACAAAGTATTTAAGTCAGGAATCAAGATGTATTCTCATCTCACATGCACAATCCATTCATGTGTTGAATATGAGAGGGATGTTCAACTTACACACTCTTAGCACATGAAAATACATTACGTTTGGGGCCTGGTGTGGGAAAAAAATAGACTATGTAAAGCTTATTCACTGGAACGAGTGGCTGCCGTTTTGTTTTTGCTCAAAATGTATGCACAATACGAATGATTGTGATCCAATGTACGTGTACGAGTTGTTTTCTAAAACTATTGTAATGCTGTCCAACTGAGAACTGCAGGCTTTCTGTATTTCTTTTGCCTTTTGAACAAGCCTGCAAAACACAACAGAAGCACCGTGTCGTGTCGGTCTTCTTCTCCACGGCGAAAATCTCAAATATCAAGGGTATGTATTGATGTATGTTGTTCTGACACTGAGAAAAAATATATGAAAAAATGGTGAGCATGTTGGTATTCAAAAACGTACAGATCTAACCTAGTCTGTTCTTGTGAAAAAGAATATCGTCCAAAAACTATGTAACAGAAAACATGGATAAAAAGCACAAATGTGTTGATATGTGTTTTGTTTCCTCACTGGTGTATGACAATGAAAACTTTAACAATGTGACTCACACCGGATATACAGTGACTCTCACAACACAAGCCGCCAAGTACGCAATGTTTATACGTAAGAACTGGTACGTAAACTGGCGTAGTAGGTTGGGTTCACGTGCAAATGCTGTAAAATTTAGTTGGAGGGCAGTTCGGACTTGTATTTGGAGTTTAACATTGGACGACGACACAGTTTTACCTAATAAAAGCACCCAGTAACATGAAAACCAAACCAAAAACGGTCTGAAAGTACTACATCTTCCCAGCAGAAATTGTGAAGTAACTGTTTCAAATTTGCTCTAGAACTTGGCGTTACTCAATCACAACGGCGTGTTTGTTGTCGCTGTTTGTGAACCCTAATGAATAATCGATAATTGCTAATCTAACTAATGGATTTCCAGTTGTGTATTTCTTTCAAAAGCATGAGTTGAGACATGAGTTAAAGACGACATTTTGCGATGGCAACTGTTCCAATTTCGTATCATTCTGAAACCCATCGATTATTGGGTTGGATATTTCATGGCAAAGTACAATGTAATCAATAGGAAACTACCTCTGCCTCTTGCCCCCTCTTCTGGGAGTATGACGTCATTACAATCTAGTATCTGAAAACCACTAAAAGGCCATTTCCCTCCATCTAAACACAGACATCACTGTGAATGCAACTTATAGAGATTATGCATTGACATCAGCGGCACTATAGCTTACAATATGTGTTTTTTTTTTGCTTTGTATTACCTCATTTTTGTCCATGGAGCTTTTTCGTTTCACCCACAACAATAATTTCCTCAACGCACTGACTCAGAAGCATGTTACGTAAGGAGAGTTCACTTCAGCTGTCAGATCCCAAAGTCTGTATCAGTGATAAATGTGCATGTAGTCTGCAGTGTCCCCGTTGTTTAGCTAACTGTTTATGGGCTTCTCCACTAGACTGTTGACGTCATTTTCTTGCATTAGAAGCACAGACTGTATATATAAATGAACATAGTTAACCTGCTAGCCACCGTGTTCCGCGCATCGACTCCGATTCACTTTACGTTAGAATTCTGTCGCCTCTCTCTCTGTAACTGCTGCAGAGAGCCTCGTCGTTTTAGTCTAAAAATGTCCGTATTAACCCGCTCTACACGATCCTGGCATTTTTATTTCACTATTTGCAACGTTGTTAAGCCCCCGGCCCTTGTTAAACCAGCGATGCGGCCGTGACGGAGCGTTACCTTCAACAGCTTCTCTCCAGATTGGCCCTTTCCTTGCTGTGATACTCGCAGTCGGACTTCCAAATACCCCAAATTCACCCCCGATGACGCTGTGGCTGACGTCGCACTCACTTCGTCCATTTCTTTATACAGTCTATGATGAGAAGTCAGGTACAAACTACATATTTCGCAGAGTTGTAGACTTTTATATTTGTTATTCAACTGTAGCAGCTCTTTCACATTTCAGATGTTTTGAGCTTTTACAGAAGAAAATGACATATACTTTTGCCACCCACTAATTAAACTCCAAAGCCTGTGATGTCACCTGCATAACCTCTATTTAAATAAAATGATTCTGTACCAGTCCAAGGGTCATTGTGAGAGCCACGGTTTGTTCCAGGTGTGAAGTCGTGTTTCTAAGTTTGCCTTTTAGAGACCGTTGGAAGCATCTGAAGTCTTTACATACAGATCATGTAGTCCTTTTGGAAATGTATAAGTACAGCCAATAAACAACAACTTCTCTAAAATGATTTTGTGCTGTGATTCTTGGTCCAAAACGTGCTCCTTTTGCTTGAGTAGGCTGGTGTAAGGCAAATTCAGGGTTACAATCGGATGTAAACCTCATTTAAAGATAGCAAAGTACTGATTTTAAGCAAGAAGAAGGAATGGTCTGAAAGAAGAATGAAAGAAGAGACACAGCGTGGGTTAGCGTATAGCCTACCTCCTCTATAGTCTGCACAGACCTTGTTTAACAGAATTTAAGCCCATCGAATGCTAATTAGGCACTTGGCAACATAATTACCTTGTCTACATTTCTCTGGATAGCCATTTTAACATTTTTGTCAGTGTTTTTTCCACCAGTTTAGATGACAAGTGTCTCAAGCTTCCCCTAAAACTTCACCATGATTCCTGTCATTACGCACATCAAGAATAAAAGCCTTTGCTAGCTTGGTGTTTGTTTCTTGTCAGGATATCAGGTTTGTGTCTGCGTAATCCTTCAGTCGTCCAGGTATCAAATCTGTCAATGGGACAAAACTTTGTAGAAGTGAAGATGTTTCGGTTCGCTTCTTCAGTTCTGGTCAGATGGCTTTATATCTGTTCGTTGGCTACGTCATTGGCTAGGTCAGTAGCTCATTAGACTTAGCCAACAAATAGAAACTGTAAACAATAGGTGTGTTAGTTTCAGTGTAGCTAGCTCCTCCCTTCAGACAGATGTAAGGCAGTGTCCACTAGTAATCAGACTGAAAAAGTGGCTTGGATGAGCAGCAAAACGTCTTCACTCCAGCATCTTTTTGTCCAGTCGACACACCAGAATTTGTCTTTTACTAGATATCAAGTTTACGTTGGTGAAACAAGTGAAATGGCAGAGGGGAAGATATCTTACTTAATGGAAATCTGCCATCTTTAACTGGAAAGTAGTTTTAACATTAAGAATTCAGGATACAGAATCGAACAGCTCGCGAAACAACAAATATATACAACAATATCACAACAATAACTTTGAAGTACTGCATAAACTTGTAGGTGAAAGCAGATGTGCCATAACTGATCTCACGCTAGTACCGCGCTGACAGGGCCGGAGTATGAAAGGTCGGACAGCTGCAAATGATCAAAGACGGCAAACAGAAGTCCAGGCTCGGGGTAAATAACAGAGGAGGATACAGACAGGAGAGGGCAGAGTAAACACTCACAGAGCAGTGTAATAAGACAGTGTAGGAGATTCTAATAAAGACAGATGGGATAAGTGCTATGCTTTTGTTTCACTCAAAATGATATGACTTACACCAAAACCAATGTCTGCGGCTGGATAGAGTTTTCTATTTTCTGTGAACAGTCTTTTAAAGGTGCGATACAGCTTTTTTTTGCAGGTGGAGGGCATGCTACCTGGTTATACCTCTGCCTCAAATGTGCGCAGTATGGCATTAAACATATCTATTCCCCATTTATTCAATTGATTCCTACCTGTTCAGTGCCTTACTGTGGAAAGTTCTGGGCAAAGCAGGTGGATCGTCCATCTGAAAATGTACATAGAGCACCTTAAAATCGTGTTTTAGTCTTCTCTGTCATCACAACTGAGTCACATTTGGTGTGTTATTAATTCTAGTACTGTAGAACCTGTACATTTGTGTTGTACTCACGTCTTCAGGTCTTAGGATGCACTCTACATGTGACTCTTTGATCCATGCCGTGCTCAGGAATGACTGCAGTGTTCTGTAGCCATGTTTTGGGGCACCTCCTCCCACCGTGTCAAAGTCTGTGCCTGGACATGAATCCTTTATACTCATACTGGACAAATATACTGTGAGGGCACCCTGTTCACTATTTTCTACACTGCTCGGCTACTTAAAATTTACTCCAACTCTATTTTCTCTAAATTTACTATGTCTTTGTATAGTCCTGGTAGTTCTTGCAAATCCATTTATTACATAAGCTAAAAGAAAACCACTCCAGTAAACTATGAACTGAACTATATTTTAATACTGTAGATTATTTTTCCAGACCAAGGCCAGGTCTGGTGCTGTCCTCACACCAGTAGAGGCAGGACGACAGCACCATCTGCAGTTCTTCAGGACCGTATCCGAGGTGCGTGAGAGTAAAAAACGCCCCCTCAGCTGACCGGACACGTCACAGCAACATGTCACCGTTAAATTCTATGAAGAATAGCTAGTATGGCTGGGTTTCAGATGAGATCCCAACATTCTATAGGCCAATAATATTCAATACAGACGACTCTAGGCCTTAAGTTTCGTTGTTTGTATTTGTCCATTATGTTACGTGTATGTGTCCCTGAATTGGTCTACTTCCCCATGAAATCATGGCTATGGGAGCCCTTACCTATGATTGGACGATGGTTTCCCAGCCTGGCCAATCCTGGGACCCACCTGGGCACCTCCCCCCATTTAAGAAGATTCGGGACACCTGGTTTGGGGCTGCTGGCCTGCTTGTGGCCAGTGTGCCATATTCGTGTGTCTCTTTATCATGTCACTACAGTGGTAGTACCTCTGTCTCTTGAGACACTTGGCTGTGAGTACTGACTCTGTGTTTATTTGTCAAAATGTTGTTATGTTACTGTGAAATTTGTGTTTTAGTTAACTTTACCTGTTGTATTTGTTTAAACCTTGCAAGTTGCCATCTGTTTCAATATTTTTAGACCCCTTCTGTTTAAATTTACCCTTAACATCCATGTTCATTAAAATACCTCTGAAATTACCATTTTCCACCTTGGTTTCTTTTGTTACTTCCCTGTCCCCACATGAGCTGGGTCGTAACAGGGGTCTTAGTCACTAATCGTGTAATCAATGTAATCAATAGGAAAAGCTGTTTCTTGCCCCACATCTGAGAGTATGACACCATCCCAATCTTGAATCTGAAAGCCATCAATTAAAAATAAATGCTATTTACATTTGAAGTAGCATTTTAAACTATTTTAGCTTTCACGACTATTTTCTACATACATATTTAGATAACTTTGGCATGCCGTACTTAAAAGTATGACACTCTGCTACCTCTGTGACACACATTCAACTAAAGCGAAGAATAATTGTGTGTTTATGAATCCAGATCTAATAATACGACTTTATATATAACCTTCCAAACGCCGTTTCATCCGCTGACAAAACTTGAGCACAATTAAACCATCGAGCCATATGGAGACAAATCTGCTATTTCTGTCCTCCTCCCTGCCTTCTCCCCTGACAATACGGCTAATTATACTGATTTCAAAGTCACTATCACAAACTGAAACTGGAGATGGGAGCGAAGGATGTGCGTTTCATGTAGCCGCTTTATGGTTTGCCAATAGGAAGAAGAGGAGGAGAGCTCGCATGTGGTAGCCCAAAAATAGCAGCAGGGATACGGGAGAAGTTATCTTGTGTAGATGGGGGACAGGGGTGTGAGTGTGTGTGTGCCTCTCTGAGATGGTCCGAGCTTGAGATGTGATAAAAGATGACACAAGAGGAGGTGAGGAGGAGAGGGCAGAGGATGTACCGGGGATAGAGTTGCTGAAAAATAAGGAAGTACTGATAAGCAGCATATTCTAACAAAAAAAAAACAACTTAATATGAGCATTTACAATATAACTACACTTATTGCACACTCTTTGTAATTATTTAAAGGGACAGATTATGTAAAATGTACTTCTTGAACCATGTTATAATGGCGTTTCCTCATTATTAGTTTACCCAATGTAGTATTTCAATTGATTCATGCATGTTTGAGTAATCTTACATTGTCCTGTGTTTGTGTTTGAGGCTTGAGCGCTGAGAAAATGTGGGTTTTCACCTTCCCCATATCCCCGCCCACATCTATGTACTTAGTTGTTGTTACAGACTGTTTCTAGAGTAGATGGGAAGTAACATGACCCTGGTTGCAAAAAGGTAAACAACAAGTGGCTCTTTTAATTATAAAGTAAATGAGAGTGTTGCAATCGTCGTAAATTTAGAACTACACAGCAAACTAAAATGACAAAAGAAGGCTCAACGAGTTCAAAACTGGTGCAAAGTAAAACACAAAAGATCAAAACAAAACAGTCTCAAAACTAATTCAAAGTACTACAGGTTTCTCGATTTTACGGGGTTTAAAGGTCAACAGTTTCACAGGTGTAGGTCACAGATGGCGTGCGGTTCACAGTCAGAATTCAGCAGCACCGAGTGGCAGGGGGCGGGTCCTTTTAAGGCGTGGCAGCCGCAGGTAGAACCCCAGGAGTGGCCAGACTCTGGGACGTCGCATCGATGACACCTGCGAGTGATTGATGTGACTCAGAGTCTTACATGTAGGGTTAAAAACGTCAGGTAGACATTTTTAGTAAACCATATAAAAGTCTAAATACCATGAAAAAGGCTTTTGTTAAGGTTTCCCACTCATCTGTCTGATACAGCTCTGTTAATATATGTGCACCTTTAAATATGCATCAGTTAAAGGTGCACTATGTAACTTTTCAACGGGGGTCGGTCAACTATTCCTCGAAAAATCTATTGCATTACAGCTGTTTTTATTTCTCAAACAAACCGTAAAAAACAGGTATAGGCCCGGTGTAAGCAGAATAATCTCTCCACAGTTCATCGCCGTACAACAAAGCAATAACATCTCTATGGATACAAGCAGGTGCTAGAAATGTTACATAGTGCTCCTTTATTTCTACAGAACTTCATACTCATTTACATTAAGCTCTGATATCCAGTGAAGGACAGAAAACATTTAAGAGGAGGCAGATTGGATGAGACGTGGGGGAATACTAGAGATGGATTGAAGTTGACAGGAGAAGACAACAAAAAGAGACACAAGCTTCAAGTCGGAATTAGTCTGTGAGAAAGAGCAGTTAGTGTGGTGGAGCATACATGCCACTGGAGACACTCGCTCTGCCAACGCTCTGAAACTTAAAGGTAAATTATGTAAGTTTTCTGGTGTGGATTCTGCCACCTGCATCGTGTCTATGGAGATGTTATTTCTTTACCTGGAATTATGTGCCACATTATCTTGCATTTATTCAATTATAGCCGTTTTAGTGCAAAAATATACAGAAAAACATGCATTAAAAACATGCAAAACATGCATTAGAGTAAATGGGCTCACTTTTCTACAGATCTGACTTGTAGCACCAGAAACTTGTCTATGTTGAGAAAGAGACACATATGTAGGCCAGTCACGATAACAAATTTTGAAGTATGATTTATTGCAGAGAAAATATTAAAAAAGCAGGATTTCCCCCCATAAAAAAGATTCTATATGTGCAGTATTTTTAATGAACATGAGCTGCAATAAATATATGAAACACTTAATGAGTCATAGAAGTTATCTATTCAATTCTCTACAGCTCAAATGTTCAGAAAAGTACAAAATGTAACAAAAAGTTCCCGATTAGTACAAAGAAACAATGCTCATACTAAATACTGACCCCGAAAATGATTGTTCCAACCTTCATACATATAAGTCAATATAGTATTTATCGTGACAGTCCTAGTATTATGCAAAATGAATGTCCAACGCTTTGCCCACAAGCCGACGTTACCCATGCTCCCCCTTGTCCATAAATATACAAAACAATACACTACAACTTCACAAACCTGATGCTATGTGCAGTAGTTTTATTAGCAAATGTAATGTAATGTTATAGCGCTGTGAAGGAGGAGTGAATTTACGCGAAGAGAAAAATGAGAAGGGACTCAGAACATCAAAAACAAAGGTGAAATGTATTATATTGTTTTCCTCTAATATCACATTAATAGAAGTGAAATAGCCCGTCTTTAACGTGGAACTCTGGAACATTCATTTTGACTTTTCGGAGTCAGTTAAATCTCTTTTTTGGCCCATTTTACACATACACATCACTTGATACGCATTAAATGCAATAGGTGTTCAAGTTTATACAGATTGGAGTTGGAAATTATGGATAAAATGATGATTATGGTCAAACTAATCACTTGCCTAATAATTGTGTAAAGGGACTAATAAATAAATGTACAAACAGTTTGCATTTGCTGTCAGCGTTAGAGATAAATGTGTTTTTTGGTGAGTGCACATGACTAAAGCCTCACTATCAGATTCTCAGCCCGTTTCACTACAGTTTCAGCTTTTCCTCGCGCCGCCAGCCATTGAGGATTCAACAATAGGGCGAGGCGAGGTCCACAAAAGACTCCACCATTCCACTTGTCCCACAGACGTGCCGCCATTGTGCCGAGGAGGTAAACAAGCTACAATAAGAGCGGGGGCCTTTGTGTGGAGCGCGCCCGGCCAAATGTAAACCCGTAAATCAAAGGTGTTGTTACGTGGACAATAAAAGTAATGGAAATACGAGCGGTTTAATTGTGTGTAAATGGCTACATTGTTTAGGGCCGTTGTAAGGGCAGGGTGGAGTTGGAAGGACTCTCAACAGACCAAGAGATCGATATATTTGGCTTGTTCTGGTTACATTGTATGCGTTTATCTATTCAAAGTGACTAAATATAAAGGGTCCTGCTTAATTAAATCACTTAAAATTGGTTATATGAATAAAAGAGAACTGCAAATGAAAGAAGAGGTATTATACTTCTATGGGGTATGAATTGCTAACACATAATATATTTAGATCACCATGTAATCTTTTATTGTTGTTAGAAAATGCTATATTCACTTCAGAGGATTCCGAGGATCGCTTAAACCAAGTTCTGTCGTTCCATCTTGTCTATAAAAATGGTGTGTGCACGATGAGGAAGGGGCAATAGTCGCTTCTGTCCGTGCGGAATGAATAAAGACAACAGTGTAGTGTAGCTTTAGGCTTCGATAAACCTGTAAACCACATTACGAGTCTCAGGCATTATTATTATTATTATTATTATGTTACATGTTAACCCTATAGCGTCGGATGATATTGTCTCCGATAGACTCGCGGTTGCAGAGTTTCCATTACAGTAACTCCGCAAACGATTGTGCTTCATGTAAATTCAAACGGCGTCTCAAAGCAGAGGCATGTGGCTCTTTAAATGTGTTACTGTCATTACGATGCCGCCAGGATTCTCCCAGTCGGTTATTCGATGTGTCAAAGGAAAAATAAGGATGGACGTGTAAAATAGAGGTCGTTGTGTGAAAAAAAAGGCAAAAGTACATGCTGATACTTCCTTTAACATGATTTTTATGGCAAAAAAAATGTTTAAAAAAGTCTAGGCGAGCTACACTGGTCTATAATCAGTCAGTGCTCAGTCCATAAAGGGTTAAATGGATCTCCTCTCCCTTTGCTCTCTGCGTTAAGTCACTACCCCTTCAGTGCGCTATCACATTACAATCACCATGCATTCCCTTGATCAAACTACTACCCAGTACACTACACAACTGCTCAATACAGTTGTACTCGACTGTTTTGTATCGTACTTTTGGATATTTATGAAAAATGGCCGTGCGGGAACATGGGTTACATAATCTAACTGCAACGAGGGTTTAAATAGTGACAGACAAATCACTAAACTACTCAAACATGCATGGATCATATGTAAAACCTCACCAGGCATTTTCAACCTCAACCTTTGCAATAAATTTCAAATATAAAAGTATTTAGCAGCATCACTTCAAAAGGCATTGTTTTATTATTTTAAGTCTGTATATATAGCTCTAGGAAGGGCATCTGACTCATGACCTTAATCACTGCTCATTGTAAGATAATTCTGCAGCGTCACACGTTATTTCAAAATTCACACTTCAGGAGAACTCATTCACAATATCCTATTAAAGGAACAATATGTCATCGGTTAAAAGCCATATTTTGAAAGCTGCAATTATCCGTTAATTGCATCATTCCAATTATATATTCAGCTCTGTAACTGAAGGAGCATTAAAGGGTGCGTTATGTAAGAGCCATTACAATTAAAACAAGGCACCTTTGTTCTATTGTAAAATGGGTTTCTTTCTTCACTGTCTTGTGGAGAGGACATTTGCTTTCGCTAATGTCACATGAGAGCAAGATAGTGGCATCATTTATCAGTGTTAGAGTGTTAGAGGCGCACACTGCAGGGTCAAGGCCTTAGTCCATTAACAGCTGAAGTTTAGAGAGCTACAATGAGCAAATAACAGACTCTGGGCACATTCAGATGCTTTCAGGTCAGTGTTCAGTTCATGCAGCCACTTATCGGCTTGTATCTGCAATTCAAATGTGTCTGTCCATTAGTATTTTATAGTACTTTTAAATATGTTTTACTATAATACTCTTAGTGCTCCTCTATCACGATGACAATGAGGAGAGCAATGAAAACATTACGTTATAAGTTCTTCACCTCCAGAAAAACTTTGGGCCATTCTGCCATTCACTGTGCAAACTCAGTAAAGACAACCAGAGAGACAAAAAAGCATCTGTGTAAATAGAAGGAAGCGTCTGCATGAGGTTCATGGGCAGAAATGGCCCCATGTGGAAAATTCACTGACCCAACTTTATTTGTTTGCGTTTTCGCCGTGTGAATTTGAGGCAGCAAAAATATAAATGAAGTTCTTAAACTGACACTCTGACATCATGACAGGCAAGAGGGATGTAAATGTGTCTAAAGTGTAGGTTGGAGAAACAGGTTTAGACTTTTTGTGCTGGACGGACTGCTGCTTTTTGTACCACTGTTCAATAGATTTCTGCATCAGCTGCACCATCAGCTCCAACATGTGATCTGTCACTTCTCCCTCAGGAGTCATCGTGGTTGCCTTTGTGTCTTTGTACAGTATGTGCTCCTAGCGTTGAAAACCCCATTTAAGCTCATTACCACACCTGGTGCACACCGCGGCTAAACCTCCATATACTCCACACTGTCACACATTTATACAAACAGGATCATGTCTGGAGAAGAGCCGTGTGGCATGGTATGTTTGAAAATTGCTAAATATCTTTAAATTTGATGAACCAAAACTGATGAAAAAGACTGGAATGACAATAAGCAAATGACTTGGACTGAATATGAACCCGAGTTGCCTAAATACTTGGAAAGCACTGTCTCAGGGCCCCACCAGACCAATTACCACGGAACACTGGCATCACAGGTAGTAGCTCAAACTCCATATGCAACTAGCCATCAACTACCATTTTCTTTTAGCGTTACATATCTGTTGCATCGTAAAATAATAAAACAAATACAGTTGACATGTTAGTTTCCATAGTATTGTTTGCAAACCCTGTCGGCAATTAAAGCCGCTAAATGTCACCATCT